>NW_017670458.1:240096-326961 GCF_001879085.1 Nicotiana attenuata
TGATAATAGGTGAATTTGACTATAATCACGCACCAAATAATCACCTTCTTGTGAACTTTTAATGTGGAAAAATGACAACAAAATGCTCTTATTAGTGCTTTTCATGATTTGCAGGTGATATAGGTGTAAGGAAGGCTAAGGAGCGATTTTGGAGTCAACTATTGATGAAAAAAGGCCAATTGTTGAATTTCCCAAGTATCTCATTCAAAACAGGCCAAGATTCCGGGTACTGGTTCCACCGCGGTTCTACCGCGACCGCGGTGAAACCGCGGTGGAAGGCAGTTTCTGAAAGTTGAAGATTCCGCGAGGGCGTTTGGCCGCGGTTCTACCGCGACCGCGGTAGAACCGCGGTGGACACAGAAACTTCGGGGACCAAAGTGTAAAACACGGGATTTTTAGACCTAAACCCTATTTAAAACACTAGACTTCGCCCAAGAGAGGCATGTATTGATTTTTTAGGTTTCTTAGCAAGGAAAACAATTGTGAGCAAGTACTCTAAACATCTTTCTTCCTTTCTTTTGATTTTTATGATGAATTCAAGCGTAGTTTATTCTCCCATATCTATGAGTAGCTAAATTCCTTGTCTAAGGCTTTGATGGAACCTATTGGGTGATGAACTTCTTGTTTATGTGAATACAAATTGCTAGTTTAATCTTTATTTGTTCAACTTCGTGTTCGTTGTAGTTAATTGACAGGATCCTCAATTAGCTGTACCTATTTAGTGTGCATAACTTGGAAAAGAGTGCATATTTAGGGTATTGTTGAACAACACCACTCCTAGATTATTAGAGGAATCTATAATTTCGGGTTTACAGGCGGGATTAGGAATAACGAAGTCTTGGGTGCAATCTAGATTGAAGTGTGCTAAATAAAGCAAGCTAGTGTATCTCGGGAGAGTGCAATAGTAGATTACTGTGATTACTCGGGAGAGATTTGCGGTAAGATTAGCGTTCAAGATTGATAGAGATGAGTGGGTAAATTTGTATGAGCATAAACAGGAGGGAGTCCATCAATAGGGGAAATCATTGCCTTAGCTTTTCCTCATAATTGTTTACAACCTCATCAGTTTAGTTTACAGCTAGTTAGTTACTTGCAAGCTAGTCGTTAAAGAACACTCAACTGAGATTTGAATACTTGGGAAGCTGGTTCTGAAGAATTAGTGGGTCTGAAGATAGTGGTTGATAGGTTAACTCTCTGTGGATTCGACCCTGGGCGTAATACTCGGGTTATATTTGCAACGTCCGCAGAGTCTTTTTTTACAAGGCATAGTTGGGCGTGATCACTGGCCCTGGAGCTCAACTTCTCAAGTCGTCTGTAAAGTGCGCCACAGGCAGCGCCCCACGCTGCCTGTGGCCCTCAAATTTTTATTTTTGCCTTTTCATCCTATTTCTGCTCCAATTCGCGCACTTTCGTTCCAAATTATATCCGAATGATTCCTACACATAGAAATACTACGAATTAGCACAAATCATTATATTATACATCTCAAATCTACGAGATATGAGCAAAATGTGAGGCAATATACATCAAAATATGCATACATTAAGCCAATTATCAATGTGGGTATTCACCATTAGTTTTTAATCTCATGTTAGATGAACTAAAGATGCTCCATTTTAATAAACTTAAGGGATTAAATATGCCAGGGATATATTTAAAGGACAAAAATAGATCTACATAAAGTACAAATTTAACTAAAAACTCTTTCCATGTGACGCTAATTGGAATTGTATTCTACTATTTTCTTTAGGGGCCTCTCTAGAACCTTTATAAAAACATAAAATTGGAACGAGAGAAAGACTGAGGTAGTGATTGTTATTCAATCTGTATTGCTATAATGAATAATGAAACAGTAAACTTTCTGAAACAGAAACAGAAAGTTAACAGCAACAGAATGTCGAAATAATATCTGAAAAATAATTTCGGAATAAATCAAGCCCACTGAATGCACAGTGTATCCTTAAGGAAATTATTCTCCTCAAGTACCCGAGGTGCTGGAACTATATCTTCGTAGAATAGAACGATTTAACTCACCAGTATATTTGTACCATAATTCGAACCACTCAATAGTTGTAAAACACACTAAAAAATTTTATGCTGAAGAACAAGAAGATCAGAATATTTCGTATGGAAAGATTCTGGGATTAAGACATATTTATAGTCATTTTCTGGCACTGTTTTTGAAAAGGTTTGCAACCTTTCAGAAATATCCATGGCTATTGGAACAGGTGGGAACATTTTACGTTTGAAATATTTCGAAAAAAAGACTTAAAATAATTCAGGAAAGAAACGGACCGGGTCGCGTCGTGGATACTGGGTTATTCCGGGTTGAATTTTTGTTAATTAATTAAATTATTGAAAGAAATTTTGTCCTTAAAGATTAATCAATCAATCGTTGACCAAATCCGAAGCCGAGCCGAGCGACGACGATGCGAGGCTTACTTTCTTTCCAACCCATTTAATACCAAGAGAAGTGCTTTCTCAATATAAGCACATTCACTTTGACCGAAGCCGAAGCCAAAGCCGAGCTAAGCAACGACGACGCGAGGCTTACTTTATTTCCAACCCATTTAACACCAAAAGAAGTGCTTCTTCAATATAAGTACATTCACTTTTCTTTCCACCGCCAATGAGGAAATTGCTAGTGATTGTGGCTGGGCTACAGGAGAGGGAGAGAGTGCACACGCTCTTGGAGGCCGCTCAAGAGCCATAACGAGAAAGGCAAAAACTTATTAATTAGTCATTATTAAGTAATGAAAAAAATAGAAAGTGAAATTATACATCAATTAATCACAATACAATAAGAATAGACGAAACTTACGAAGATACATGTCATGTAATATGTTGGGTGTGTTTTCTTTTTAATGCTCATATCTGATATGGGAAAGAAAAAAAAAATAGGAGCAAATTTTATAGTTAAGGACATCTTCAAAAAGTCATAAATGACCCTCAACTTGTGTGCACTATACCATTATTTTTTTCAAAAATTAAAAGTTTTAAACAGTTGTATCGCACATAAATTAGAATTACATACGTCTCTTTTTTTTTTCCGTTAACTTTTTCTTTTTTATTTCAAAACTCGATTTCACCATTTTACACAGTCTCCGTTATACCCTAGCAGTAAATTTAACTTTTGAAAGGTCAGTAACAATGTGATATTCCATAAATAAGCAAGAACCTGAAGCCTCTCTTTTTGTTTATGAAGTTCCAGCGCGAACCATTACTATATCATACATGTGTATGTATAAATACATCTATCATATTCTATAGGTAGAATACATAGACAAACACTTTGACTATCACATAAATTTCACTTGAACACCTTAACTAAGCCATTTTCCATCGGTATTTTACCAAAACTCTGTTTTGTAGGGTTCTATTTGATTCATTTTTATTTTGTAGGAATTGGCATTCATGAATTACTACCAAATTGTGAGCATCAAATGTGTGCTAGGCACATATGGTCTAACTGGTCAAAATTTTGGAGAGGTGAGGAGATGAGAAAGCAATTTTGGAGGTGTTCTAAGGCTAGTTTTGAGGTGAAGTTGACAGAAAAACAGGCTGCTCAGGGAAAACTTGGAAAAAATATATGCGAAAGCCTATTGAAGTATAACAAAGAATATTAGTGTAGAGCGTTTTTTTCTTGAATGCTCCAAATGTGATATTGTAGAAAATAATATATGTGAAACCTTTAATTTATGGATATTGACACCTTGGCACAAGTCTATTATTAGCATGTTAGAGGACATTAGACATAAAGTATGTAGGAGACATGTTGATATGATAAAGTTTGTAGAGACTTGGATTACAGAAATTTCACCTATGGCAAGGGTGATTCTAGAAGAAAATAAGGAGTGTTCTAGGAAATGCAAAATTTTGTGGTTTGGAACTGATGGGTTTGACGTTGATGAGTATGAATACAAATATATAGTGAATTTGAGGAGAAGAACATGCACTTGAAGATTCTGGCAGTTAAGAGGGATCCCTTGTGCACATGAAATATGTGCAATCTATCACCAAAAAGAAGAACCATACAATTATATGGATCACCGGTATAGAAATGAGACATTTCTCAAGGCATATTAATACTTTCTTGAAGCAATCCCCAATATGAAGATGTGGGCTCACACTAATAATATGGTAATTGAGCCTCCAGCACCAAAGCCAATTCTAGACAGCCCCCTCCACCCCCCTCTCCCCCCAAAAAAAAGGCCAAGACTGAGCCTAAAAAAAAGAAGTATGGCAAGCTCTCCAAGCAAGGAGTGAAGATGACATATTCAAAATATCATCAAGCAGGCCATAACAAGTCTTCCTGCCAATCAAGGGTAAGTTGTAATATTTTTACCTTTTTATTCACTTCAAATGCTAACTTAAATAAGTGTTATATTGAAATTCTTTTAGGGTGGAATCAGAGAGTCTACAAGTAGATAATCAACTCAAGCAACTCATGAAATCTAAGGAAGTCAAGCAACTCAAGAATTAGGTGCAACTAATACAAGCAGTGGCAGAGGAAGGGGAAACAATACTAGATTTGACAGCGGCATATTTCCAAATGCACCTCCAGCGACTGCTCCTAGAAAAATTACTGTCGGGGATAAAAGAGCAAGGGGGAAGAGGTGTTGAATCTACACCACCATATGATGGACAAAAAAAGCTAAGAAATATTTGTTTTGGATGTTACACCAAGCCTAAAACTTGAATGACTGTAACGATCCGACCGGTCATTTTGAGCTCTAGCACGTCGTTCAACAGTTTGAGGCCATGAGCAGCTTCACTTCATGTATTATGACTTGTTCGCATGGTCGGAATTGAATTTCGGGAAGTTCGGAGTTGATTTGGAAAAAGAATTCTCATTCCGGAAGCTTTAAGTTGAAAGAGTTGACTAAGATTAGATTTTTGAGTAAACGACCTCGGAATCGGGATTCGAAGGTTTCAGCAGGTTCATATGATGATTTCGAACGTGGGCCTATATCCAGATTGGGTTTTGGAAGACTCGGAAACGTTTCGGCACCTATTGTGGGTGTTAGCATTTTTGGAAGAATTTCATAAGTTTGGATTGAAATACATTTCAGTGTTATCGATGTCCGTTTGGGACTCCGAATCTAGGAATAGCTTCGTATGGTGATCCTGGTGTTGGCAGGGCGATCGGAAGTGAATTCGGAGGTCTGTGGGTCATTTTGGAGTCATTTGGCTAAAGATAGAAATTTGAAGGTTTTGATGAGTTTGACCGGAGGTGGACTTTTTGATATCGGGATCGGATTTCGATCCCGAAAGTTGGAGTAGGTCCGTAATGTCAAAATATGACTTGCGTGCACAACTTGAGGTCAATCGGACGTGATTTGGTAGGTTTCAGCATCGAATGAAGAAGTTTGAAGTTCTAAAGTTCATCAAGTTTGAAATGGAGTGTGATTCATGGTTTTAGCGTTGTTTGATGTAATTTGAGGGCTCGAGCAGGTCTGCATTATGTTATGGGACTGGTTGGTGTGATTGGACGGGGTCCGGTGGGCCTCGGGTGGATTTCGGGTGGTTAATGGATCGAATTGGAATTTGGAGGAAGAACTGAAGCTGCTGCCTTCTGGTGTAACCTCACCTGCGAGACTTGGGCCGCAGGTGCGGAGCCACAGAAGCGGCTAGGAGGGACGCAAATGCGGTGTTTGGACAGAAGTGAAGAGACCGCAGATGCGGTCATGTAGCCGTAGAAGCGGGACTCCATCTGCGGTAGTTGAGGCACAGAAGCGAAAATGGGAGCCTGGTGAGAAACCGCAGGAGCGGTAGAGGGGCCGTACCTGCAGAACCGCAGAAGCGGTCGTGTGACCGCAGGTGCGGAAATGCTGGAGGCAGTAAGGTTCTTTAAATCGGGGGTCTTGGCTATTTTCTTCCATTTACCTCTTGTTTGGGCGATTATTTGAGAGCTTCAAGAGAGGTATTTCATCATCAAACATGAGATAAGTTAATTTCACGCCTTGTGAGTTAAATACATGATATTATTACGGATTTGAGCAAGAAAAATTGGTAGAAACTTGGGGTTTTGGTGGAAAGACCTAGGATAGGCATTTTTGGATAAATTAAGAGTAAATTACATGTTTGAGTTCGTGAGGTTATGGGTAAACTTTATCTTCGAAAAATTTCGGAATACGGGCACGTGGGCCCGAGGGCGATTTTATCAACTTTTGAGCGGAGTTGGGATTTTATATAAATTGAATTGTTACGAATATTAGGGTGTATTTTCATTGGTTTGCCCGTTATTTGGCTAGTTTTGGAGCGTCGGGGCATCGGTTTGAGTCGTTGGAAGGGCTTGGAAGCCAGTCATTGGACTTCGGAGCAAGGTGAGTCTTCTTTCTAACCTTGTAAGAGGGAATTGTCCCTATAGGTGAATTAATTGGATTTGTGCTCCTATTTGTGGGGTCTACGTACGCAGGAGGTGACGAGAGTCCGTGCATAGCTACTATTATATTTATGTTCGGGTAGTCTAGGACCCAAAAACATGCTATACTTGGAATATTTGTAATCTTATTGTCAGTTTGAATTGCTTAAATCACATCGAACTAGTAAATGAATTTCTAAAAAGATTAAACTTTATTTTCTTGAATTGTTAAAAGAGAATTGGCTTTTCTTTGGATAATTGTTCCCTGATGAATTCTTGATTGACTGATTGTTGTGTTTATTTATATTTGACCGCATTGCATGTATAATTTGCGAGCGGGGTAATAGATGCATCTATGGTTCGCGTCAATCGACCCTCTAGCAGTGCAGAGTTTAAATATTGTTGGATTGGTCCGTACGACCTCGGCATGATTTGCGCATGCTTGTATTGCTTGCTTTGAAATTTATTGAAGTTGATATTGCTTCTTCCCGACTTGAGAATATATGTATAAATGATGAAAAAGGAATTTGGGAATTTCACATAAAAGAAAGAATTGTTTACTTGCTTCACTCTATTGAATTACAATCATGTTTATATAAATTCTCGATTTGTCATGTTATTGATGTATTATTAATGGACCACTAGTAAGTGTCGAAGTCGACCTCCCGTCTCTACTTCTTCGAGATTAGGTGGGATACTTACTGAGTACACGTTATTTTCGTACTCATGCTACACTTGCTGTGCATTTTTGTTGCACAGGCACATGCATCTCTAGCGGCCTAGTAGGCATAGCAGCATGGTTGATACGGAGACTTAGGTGAGCTGCACTTCTCGAGACGACCCGCAGCCAGCAGAGTTTCTTTGAGATTTTCATATTTACTTTCTGTCCTATTTGTATTGTGGGCAGTTTTTGTATTATATTGCTTCCTAGAGATAGCTTATGCACTTGTGACACCGGGTTCTGGGATGATTATGGAATTATTTAATATTGAGTTTGTTAAATAATTATCGGGGCAACATAGTAAAATAATTAATTGTAATTAATTAACACTTACTTTTTCAATTTTGACATGTTTAACAGTAATAAAACTATTATTGACATGTTTAGATGATCTTTTCGCTTGTGAGTAAAAACATAAAATTTTCAATCATAAATAGTCATTTCTTGAAATTTCGAACTAACAATAAGCAGCTCATTTTTAGCCTTAAATTAAAGGAGGTACCATACCTCTTTTGACATTTACCAAAACCAATCATCCTGAAAAAAAAAAAAAAAAAAAAAAAAAAAATCTCGAAACTATTCATGTAAAGTATCTTCTTGAATGATAAAATCAAGTTATATGTTATAATTCAATCTCAACAAACCAACAGGACAAAGAGAGATCACTCTTAAGAACCCAACAATGAAAATTAATAGGAATCTTGAAGAGATTAAATGGACCAAAGAGAAGAAGATGCCCCTGCCATTGTTAAGTTACTGTACATTCATAAGGCTCCTTCTATGGCCTCAACAAGTAAATTAATGCTTGAACCAAAGTTGGTGGTTCCATCTTTGTACGAGTCCTCACCAAGAGATTCCCCCTAAAGGTTTCATCAGCGTTCCAAATTCCGAATCATATTACCATACAATTTTCGGCATATCATCCCTTAACCGGGACAACTTGGCTGGTGGAGAGTCCGTGGACTACCATCATGGTCACAGCCCCACAATACCTTTCCCCCGCTGGCCAGAATTGCACCCGATCACAAACTGCAGTTCTAGCAGCAACCAGCTATAGGAACAAATGTGTCGGCTCGAAGTGACATTGGTTGGCAGCTAACATCCTCACAACTCTTGTGGTAAAGCATCTTTTGTACATAGTACATCAGATAGCATTGCGAGGCCCTAACAACTTCTTCATCTACTTCAGTAATCCATGCATCGTCGCATTTGTACCATTGGTTTCTCAAACGCAAATACGTCACGTAGTGACCAGATTCTAATATCCCTGAATGCGTGACCACAGCGAAAATTTCAAATTCCGTAGAAATATCTAATTCATCACCGTCAAATGAAAAGATTCTGTTCCCGTATCTCTTTCGTACGATTGAAGATGATAAATACGGTTTCATGTCTAAAGAAAAAGGAAATTGCAGGTGGCGGTCAATCTTTCTGGACATTTTTCGGGTGGGAGAATGTTCAAATCGTTTTATATGAAAACATAGCACCAGTGGAAGCTTCTTGATAGACATCTGTTTCAATGCATCTTGCTTCTCCTGACAATTTTCACAGTACAGTTTCTGATCGGACCCCAACTTTTCTGGTCTTGTGAAGAGGTCCAAGCAACCGCCAAGAGATTCATTTGGCTTACACGACTTATTAGCCAAATCCTTTGGGCTGGAGTTGCAGCTACTCAAGTCAAGAGAAATGTCCATACAAGGATCATGAGTTGTTGAAGTGAATCCGCACGATGTACAGGTGACATCAGATCTCAAGAGCCCATAGAAAGTCCTATGAGCAATACACCGGCAATCTCCATTATCTGTTTAAGAAATGTTTTTTTATCAGAGAAAAAGAACTAGAGGAAGCCACAAATCTTCAGTTCTCAAGGTCTTAATACATGAATCATACTTTTTCTCATCAACGAAATTGGCCGCAGATAGAAGTACAGGCCAAAACTGATATCCCAGAAAGGAAATTGCGCATGTACATATATACAAGACCTCAACTATATCTACTAACTGTAGTACATTTCAAACACAGAGAGATGAACCATTATGTAAACAACAGGCCCCAACAAATGTCATACTTAGACAAGAAGAATAAGAGCCATTCTCAGCAAAAGATACCTTTGGTTGCCAAACTATCTTTCCCCTCTTTGTCATGGATCCTGTCAAGCATTGAAATGAAGAACTCATGAGCATCCTGCTGCTCGTAGGTAGCAAGATTTTCTGAATGATGCCACCAACTGCAAACATAAACACCACTTCAATTAAGACGAATCACTACATAAGTTTTCAACCTGTCAGCATCAAACAAATTTAACATTTTCCACGTATAAGCTGTAAGCATATGATCTAAGTTAGACAAATGATGATATATTAGTGGATGTAGCAGCATAGAGAAAATCTCCACAGACTTATTTTACCACGTTAAGAGAATAGCAAACTTGCTTATTGTCTGATTTTAGCATAAATGCACCAAATCTTGTTTATCCAGAAACTTCTAAGTGAAAACCTATGCAGATAGCGCTAAATATTACCCCCTCCATTTCAAAAAATTGTCTTAGTTTGACTTCGCACAAACTTCAATAAAGAAGGGAAGACTTTTGAGATAAGCGATCTTAAATATGCCATAGCATTTGTGTAGCTGTAAAACTTTTGAAACTTGTGGTATGAAACCTGTCATATCATTTGTGTGGCTATAAATGCTTCCTATTAAGGAAATATCAAAAGGTGGCAATCTTTTTTGAACAAATTAATAAGGAAATAATGACAATCTTTTTTGAAAAAGACAGAGTATCTAAAAGCAATGTTGTGCATTTGCTGGGATTAAACATTATTTACAATTTTGCAGACCATGTTATAATCAAATATCCAGTATCAACACATCAAATGGTGTGCACAGATAAAAAGCAATTTAAGGGTACAATGACAGCAGATAGATCCTTTTAACACTTACACACCTGTAAAGAAACCGAGCTGGACTATAAGGGGTCCGATCACCACAAAAGACAGCTGAGAAGATAAGATCAATATCACAAGGCAGGCACAACCGATCCGACGACATCTTTCTGCAAATATCTCGGTTATGCCTATCACTAAGGAAGTAATTTCTCAAAGGGGGTGCATGAAGCAACACTTGCAACACAGAGTTCATGAAACAAGTATTCCCCAAATTGTTCAAACCCCTTAATCCCAAGGGAAAACACGACTTTGACTTCTGATCCCTCCTTAAAAACAACGTCTTCATATTCTTTGAATCTAATTCCATCCCAAAACTCAACCTTCTCCTCTTGCTCAACCTCAACTCACTCTCCACAACCCCATTTTGATTTCTTGGAAACCCCATTATATGTTTACACATCACAACCTTATCGAAATCAGGATCATACACCTGATCACAACACACTGAGCAATAAAGCTCAGCCCTTTCCATGTCCACTGAAATCTCATGCCCAGCTTTACACTTACTATGCAAAAGGACATGGTTTGATTCAAGTGACAAACAACATAACACTGATGAACAGATCAAACACATGTAAAATCTACCCTCATATCCACTACAAATACTACATCTAGGTAGCTCTGATTTAGATATTTCTAATGTGGTCCTACCATATGGGGTTGTCTTAAAACATTCTTGGATCAAACTATACCCATTCATACCATTTTTCACCTTGTAATCTGCAAGATGTTTGCAGGGCTTTGGATTTTTATATAAAGAGTTGCTTGAGCACATACTGCTATTTGAATCTTGATAAAAAGTAAAGATCAAATTGAAAAATATACAAGAAGAAAAGGAAACAAGAAATAAAAATCAAAACTTTCAATGATCTATGTAAAAACAATCAAACTTAAGCTGGAAAAAAAAAATCAAGAACATACAGTACACTGATCAAGAAAAGAATAATAAAAAATCAAAGATATATTATTACTATATCTGTAAAAATTAAAATAAATGGATTGATCTAAAATTGATAATAAATTTAAAAATTATAAAAGATTTTAGGTCATATTCCAATTAAAAATTGATTAAAAAAAAGAAAGAGAATAGAAACAGAGACTAGTAGTGATAGAAGGGAAGAGAAGGGAAAGGAGGAGAAAAGGTCAAAAGGAGGCGCTTTTTTTGTGTAGGAGACCGACTATCATGTATTTTCCTGTGCGAGACAACACGGGTGTTACTGTGTAGCCCAATTTGGCATTTCGCGTGGCGAAATCGTGGCCGTGCTGACGTTTACTTATTGTTTATGTAGCACTGATGAAACCCTAATTTTGACATTTATTTGGCTTTTAACGAATGATGTTATTAACTTTTTACTTAAGCAACCAAATGACGAAGGACAAGCATCTTCTAGTGCAATCTGGCGGGCTTCAGTTAAATGACCCGGGCGATTTGGAAGGAGGTTGAATAGGAACAAAGTAAAAATGATATAGTGATGCACTCCTAATTCTTTTACTAACAAAAGTTTAAATTGATGTTGGTAAAAAGATTTAAATTGATGAAATTGTTTTATCTATATCTATCTATTTATAATTTATATCTATTAAATCCTTATTAAAAATATGTAGGAAGGTTAAAAAAATCAATTTCATAAGAATCCTCCGTATTAGCGATACATTACCACTCCATAATGTCCAATACCAAGTAAAAATAAAAATAATACTAAATAGACTGCATAAAGAGTTGAAATCGAGAAAAACAAAAAATACCCCCACGATAATATATTTTTATATTATATTTGAACTATTTTTCTACACAAATAATATTTTTTAATTAATTTTCGTATAATATTGAAAAATATCCAATTATTAAACAACAAGTAACAAAACATTTACGACTATAAATGTGTGAGAAAGAGGAAAACAATGGTCGGTAAGAGTCAATACCACTAATGATTCTACAAACATAAAGATCTAAAAGTGAAATGTCATGTCATTTAAAATTTATGATGGATAAAATTATAATTATGATTAAAAATTCAAAACAAGAGATGAACTAATATTAAGATCTAAATCAACATAGAATAGATTATTTTTTATGTTAAAATCAAATAATTAAATCTTTTAATTAATTATTTAGCAAACGAATCCAATTCAATTATTTTTTAAATTCATCGTATGAGTAAAATTCTTATTCAAGTTAAAAAGAAATCTTAGGGTACAAAAATTTATTCCATAAAAAGAGCGTTAGAACATGAAGTAAAAAGGTTAGTATATTATTAAGAATCAAAATACTATACAAGTATATGAGGAAGCAATTCTAAACAATAACAAGCTGTCAAGACTATATTATGAAGAGCCGACTCAGCTATAATGGGATTATTCTTTGTATATGCCTCCGACAGAATCGAAATAATATTTCTATGTTATGCATTACTTACAAATATCTTATAAAGAGGCATGACACTGTTAGTAATAATAGCAAGTGATGTACCAACAACGATTTTATTGTGTAGATTTGATATACCTCTTCAAATAATTTAAATAACCATCACAAATATATCAAAGCAGAGCAATTGTGCTAAATTTATAAGGAAAGAAAAATTAATAATATGGGATGAAGCACTTACGGCTAAGTGTCAAACGATCGAAATAATTGCCCGGAGTTCTAGAGATATATTAGATATTAATGAATCGTTTGGTGGTAAATTAATGGTTTTAGAGGTAATTTATGTCAAGTACTACCCGTAGTTCCAAAATCGACAAAAGCAGAGACTGTAAAAGCTAGCCTGCCAAAGCTATAATTCTGGCTTCAAAGAAATATAAGTAAGAACAGATCCACTATTCAGTGTTTTCTTGCTTCGTGTCGGAAACGAAAAAGAGCATCCAATAAAAAGATAATCTGGTTCTTCCTAAACACTTGGTTATCAATCCCAATGGTAATAGTAGTGCATTTGATAAGAGAAATATTTTCAACATTAGATTAAAACACAAATTGTACAACTCGCGTGATAGAATTAAAAAGATATCATATCTTAGTTAGTAGAAATGAATATGTTGATCAACTAAATAAAAGGTTGATTGCAAAATTTTATAGTAAAAATAAAATATTTTTCTGTTTTTGACTTAGCAGAAAATGACACCAATAATTACTACCAAGAAGAATACTTAAATACTTTAATACCAAATGGCCTTTTACTATACATGTTTGTTGTCAAGTTTATTATTTTTTACGTATGTTAGTGTCGCCGTATATATAATAGACTAAGTTAAAATTGATCTTCCATTGTATATAGGTTGATCTTACAGAAATATATGCTCGCCATGCTACTGAAATACTTAGATACGCCGAATAGCTTATGTAATAGCACACAGATGGTATATAGAAGTTTTGACAATAACGTCACACATGCAAAAATTATGATACTGATCAATGTGCTTCTAAGTATATTTTTATCCTTGAATTTAACTTTTGTCTTCCGAAACTAAAGAATATCCTTTTAAATTTTGTGTGAAAATTATTTAGTATGTTTGTGTTTTGCAAATATAATAAATAAAGCACGAGTACAAACATCCTAAATATTGGACTATATCTGCCGCAATATATTTTCTTACACGAACAACTGTATGTTGTACTCTCAACATGGATATCAAGAACGGCAACAAGAGTATTGGTTAAGGCAGAGCAACCAAAGCATTAGGAGGAAACATACACAAAAAATATTATCCACAAAGAAGTCTTCGTTAAGATACCATCACATTAATACTTTTAAACTATAATACGTAATTATCTAACTAACATGACAAAATTGATCAGTTGTATAAGTTTTAATGATGTCCTTTTATTATAAATTCATGTATTATGCTAATGTAACAATATCGTTCGTCGTTTAGATGATATTTATATTATTATACATAAAATTTCGCTCATTAATTAAATTTATTGTTCCTTCATATAAATAAATATTTAAATCATCACGTACCATTATTAACATGCAACGCACGTTCATAGATACTAGTACTAGTACTAGTACTAGTACTAGTATTATAAAAGCACGAATACGGTGTCGGATTACAAAAGTATCCTTTGAAAATTAAATTATCTCTTTAATACAATGTACAAAAACGTAAAATTAATAGATTTCTCTTAAAAGTCAAATAACAGTAGGAGTCTATTTACTTTACTTTCCCTTCAATGGAACAATTCTGAAACGTGGAGATGATGTTGAGTTATATATGGAAAAGGGATTAAAATTTTTAATTGATTTACAAATCTTAAATATTCACACAACTAATATAAAAGAAACTTTAGTACTAAGCTCTTTAAACACTTATAATATTTTAAACGAAGTGGAAAATTCTTAATTTTCCTTTAAAGTCTTGATATTAGTTCGTATAATGTAAAAACTAAGTTAAGTTAGATATCTTTTCTGATATAACTTATGTTCCTAAATATTACGAGGAACTACGTAATCAACAAGGAAAAATTTAATATCACATATTAAGTTAATTTAAATAATAAGAAAATAATTAAATAATAATCTATATCTGTATCTATCTATCTATGTCTATATATATCTATATGTATATCAATATCAATATCTATATCTATGTCTATATTATTACAAAAGCATGCATAAAAAGTTGGTTTACAAAAATAACCTTATAATATTAAACATAATAACTAACAATAAAAGGACATAGCCAAAATTCTAGACATTTGTAATACTATCAGTTTTAGGACATAATACTCAGTAAGGTCACCACCCAAACAATCAACCACCCCTAATGAATTACATTATATGGAATGTTAGAGGGGGGAACAACGATGAGTTCAAAAGGCACTGTATGGAGATGGTCAAGTTGCACAAGCCAGCCATGCTCGTTCTGCTGGAGACTAAAATGGCCGACAATAAGAAACTGGCCGAGGATCTTCAATTTGATCTGATAGTCCAATCGCCGGCCATTGGTCTATCTGGGGGAATTGTGATTATGTGGAAGGAGGACAGTGTTAGTATAGATGAGGTGGCCAACACCCCTCAAGGTATCCATGCCATGGTGAAGGTACTCCCTAACCATACTCCTTGGTTATTCTCTGCTATTTATGCTAGTAATAATTTAGCAGATAGGAAACTCCTCTAGGAGAACTTAATTACTATCTCCAAAACTCTCACAAACAACTGGTTTGTGGGAGGAGACTTCAATGAAGTCTTGAAAGCTAGGGACAAATTTGGAGGAAACCCGATAAACCTTAATCGCAACAACCAGTTCTGGAATTGCATTAATGAATGCAAAATTTTAGACCTAGACTACAAAGGTAGTAAATTCACTTGGTCTAATAAGAGATATAGAAATAGGCCTCTCTGATCCTTGAAAGAATAGATAGGTATTTTGCCAATGAGAGTTGGATCTCACAGTATCCTGAGACTACTGTGTTGCACCTACCTAGGACTCACTCTGACCACTGCCCCATCCAAGTTATCCTGAAAGGGAAATTCGCCAATAACTTGACTAGACCTTTTAGGTTTGAAACTATGTGGGATAGCCACCCAACTTTTCCCAGCATCATCAATGAGGCCTTCAACGCAAATTCCACCCTTCTCCAATCCACTGAGTCCTTCAAGAGAATTTTGACTCTGTGGAATAGAGATACCTTTGGCAATATTTTCCATAAGAAAAGAAGAATCTTAGCAAGAATTAGAATCCAAAGATCCCCCAACTATCAATTCAACAGCTACTTGTTAAAACAAGAAAACAACCTTATTAGTGAGTTAGACTTAACCCTTAAAAATGAAGAGGACTTATGGAAATCTAGGATTAACTGGCGTCATGAGGGGGATTCCAACACCAGATTCTTCCACACATCCACTCTCAATAGAAGAGGAAGAAACAAAATCCTCTCTCTCAAAGATGAGAGTGGGAACTGGCTCTATGACCAAAAAGACATCCAAACATCCATAATGAGCTTCTTCACCAACCTCTATACCTCCTCCCACTCTCAAGCCTTCATCTCCACCACCAGCCACCTAACAATGTCTCATACCCTTTCTGACTCCCAAAGTGACAGACTGGACAGGCCCCTTGAGATGGGGGAAATCAAAATGGCTATCTTCTCCCTCAAACCTTTCAAGGATCCTAGTCCTGATGCCCTCTACCCTTTCTTCTACCAAAAGTACTGGAGCATTCTGGGCAACTCTGTCTCTGACTTTTGCAAAAAAAATGCTTCTCTACTAACTCCATGGAGGAGATCATGAACCAAACTCTCCTCTGTCTCATCCCAAAATGCCCCCAAGCCTCAATGCTGAAAAACTTCAGACCAATTGGACTTTGCAACACAATCTACAAGTCCATTACCAAGATCATTGTTAATAGAATCAAGCCAATGATGCCTGATATCATAGGGCCTAGTTAGGCCAGTTTCCTTTCCAATAGAAGAGCCTCTAACAATGCTATCATTGTGCAAAAGTACATCACTCATTTTTGGAAAATGAAGGGGAAACATGGCAACATGCTCCTCAAAATTGATCTGGAAAAAGCCTTTGACAGGCTGGAATGGTCCTTTATCAGGGACACACTCCATGCTTTCAACTTTCCCCCGGGGTTGACCAGGCTCATTATGTGTTGCATTAGCTCTTCCATCATCTCAATCCTTGTTAATGAAGGGAAGACCGAAGCCTTCAAGCCCTCCAGAGGCATAAGACAGGGGGATCCAATATCCCCTTATCTTTTCATAATATGTATGGAGAGGCTATCCAGGTCAATAGACACGGTAGTTCTAGACAATCAATGGCAACCCATAAGTATCACCAGGTCTGGTCCTAAAATCTCACATCTCTTCTTTGCTGATGACCTCACCCTGTTTGCTAAAGCAAGCAACAAGAACTGCACCTCCATATACTCAATCCTGCAGTCCTTCAATGAGAGCTCGGGTCAAAAAATCAATCTTACTAAGTCAAGAGTGCTCTTCTCCTCCAACACATCCCAAGATACCATGCAAAACCTCACCAATGCTCTATCAATCCAAGCTACTACCTCATTTGGTAAATACCTTGGTTTTTCCATCTTCTATAAGAAAACCACTCGTGTAGATTTTCAGTTCAAAATCGATAATATGCAATCCAAACTGGCTGGCTGGAAAACCAGTTGTCTCAACATTACTGGCAGGACCATTCTGGCCAAGTCTTCCCTAAACAGTATCCCTAACCATGTCATGAAGTGCATCAATTTGCCCACTAAAATCACCAAACAAATTTATAGAATCCAAAGGAACTTTATCTGGGGCACCACTCCAGATAAGAAAAAAATGCATCTAATAAACTGGGATAGGGTCACTAAAAAAAAGGCCGAAGGAGGGTTAGGGCTCCAAAAAGCTGATTTGAAAAACAAAGCAGCCCTTGCAAATATGGCCTGGAGGACTTATCACAACACAACAAGCTTATGTCCTAGAGTCCTCATCTTTAAACACTGTAATTGGAACCATACTCCTAGAACCTTTAGATACCCTAAATCTCCTACCTAGCTATATATCCTCAAGGGATGCAATACTTGCAGGAAGGATAGTAGATGGGTGGTTCATAAGGGAAACATGGTTAACTTCCTGAGTGATGCAATTAGGGACATGATTGAAGGCCCCCTTTATCAGAATAATCTAATTGCAAAAATAGATACTGTCTACGAATTAGGGATTTGGGGTTTTTCTACCATATCCATGGATCTGCCACCAAGTATCTCCAACATGATCAATTCTGTCTTCATTTCCCCAAATCCTACGAAAGATGACAAACTAATTTGGGAACAACTCTGCTTACTCCTTCCTTAGCAAAACCAAAAACAATGTTGAAATAGAAGAGGAAGGAACTTTCAATTGGATCTAGAAACTTCAAACACCTAACAAAATCAAGAACTTCATCTGGCTTTTACCCAGAAAAGGTTACCTACTGGAGGCTACCTTCACAGAATTGGGGTTAGCTGTAACCAACAACGTTGTTTCTGCAACAATTTTGAAGAAACAAGCGACCACATCTTCTTTCATTGCATAAATACAACCCAGTTCTAACAATACTTACTATCCAGATCCTCCATTCAGAGTAGGCAATAGAACCACATCTTCTCACCCCAACACTGGCCCACCACTTTGAATACACTTAGAAAAAAACCCTTTAATGGCCACATTCTTTGGGAAAACATCCTCCCTTTCTGTTTCTGGCATATTTGGCTATGCAGAAACAACAACTTGTTCAGTAACAAAAAAGGCAAAATCAACACTGCCAACGCCATCTCTAAAGCTACCGAATATTTTATGTTGGTAAAAAATACTTCTATCAAAATAACTTTCCAAATCACTGTCAAATAGGAGCCACCCAGAAGAGATTCCTTTAAGCTGAATACGAATGGGGCAGCAAAGGGCAACCCATTTGGCAAACCTTCCCGAGAGCTCAGGTTTATGGAGAATGTTCCGGGAAAAGTAGTCACCTCAGCTATCGGGTGGCATTGGAGGTAAGGTGTCAACTTCTGAGCGGCAACTACGAGATCTAAGGCCAATTTCTCCAAATGTGGGTAGCGAGTTTCTTCCCCCGTTAAAATTTTGCTAACATAATAAATGGGAGATTGCGTACCTTCGTCCTCTCGGACCAAACCGCACTTACCACAACTTCCGAGACCGCGAGGTAGACTAGCAACGATTCACCTTCTTTTGGTTTGGAAAGCAATGGAGGGCTTGATAAGTACTTCTTCAACTACCTCAATGCTTATTGGCACTCCGATTTCCATTCGAAGTTATTTTTCTTTTTGAGCAGTGCGAAGAAGCCATGACATTTTTCTGAAGATCGGAAAATTAACTTGCTCAAAGCTGCCAATCTTCCCGTGAGCCTTTGGACTACCTTTACGTTTGACAGATGATCCGGGATGTCTTCTATGGCCTTGATTTTATCGAGGTTTACCTCAATTCCCCTTTGTGAGACCAGAAATCCCAGAAACTTACTAGAACTAACTCGGAACGCGCACTTCTCGGGATTAAGTTTCATATTATGCTTCCTCAGTATGTCGAATGTTTCTTGTAAATGTTTAAGGTGGTCACCTACGTTCAAATACTTAATGAGCATATTGTCTATATAAACTTCCATAGTTTTACCCATTTGCTTTTCAAACATTCTGTTCACGAGCCATTGATAAGTGGCTCCGGCATTTTTCAACCCGAAGGGCATTACATTGTAAAATATGTGCCAAAATTTGTTATAAACGGAGTTTTTTTCCTGATTTTCTAGGTTCATCTTGATTTAGTTTACCTGGAATAAGCATTGAGGAAACTCATTAACTCGTGCCCGGCCGCGGCATCAATCATTTGATTGATATTTGGCAGAGGGAACGAGTCTTTTGGGCATGCCTTATTAAGATCCTTATAATCTACACACATACGAAACTTATTGTTCTTATTAGGAACTACTACTACATTGGCTAACCATTCTAGGTACCTTACCTCCCGAACTGAACTGATGTTAAGTAAACAGGTTACCTCTTCTTTGACAAATTTGTTCATGACTTCGCCAATAGGGCGCTTCTTTTGTCTTACCGGATGTATGTCGGGATCCAAGATTAACTTGTACACGGCTACCTCCGTCGGGATGCCTGTCATATCCTCGTGATACCATGCAAAACAATCGGCATTGATTTAAGAAATTTGATAAAAGCAGACATGAGTTCCGGGTGCAGTCCTGTCCCCAAGTGGAATTTCCTTTCTAAGAATTCTTCAAACAATGCAACTTGCTCCAGCTCCTCCGCCATGGACTTTTTTGCATCCGTCTTTTCTAGAACTTGGAAATATCTCGGCACCTGATACTGTTCCAACACATTCAAAGAATTTACCAGTGCATCATTGTGTGGTAGAAGCAATCCTTCTGTGTCCTCCTCCGTAAAAGTGTTATCGTCTTCCTAGAGTCTTTTACTATGAGTTATCGATACTTTCGTCTTCTTTGCTGCCAAAAAGGTGATCCCGTTAATCTTATTTCCTTTGATGATCATATTAATCATTTGTCATGGGGGTTCTTCTCCTGCTTTTGCGGGTTCTGCGTTGTCTCTGTTACGACCATAGTTGTTCTTAGGTCGGTCGCTTAAGAACTCTCTTAAGTGACCATTCTTCAATAGTGTTGCCACTTCTTCCCGAAGGTGTCGACAGTCATCTGTCCGGTGGCCATTCGTCCCATGGTATTCACACCATATGTTGGGATCCCTCTGAGTGGGATCAGATCTCATTGGCCTCGGGAACCTTGCTTCTTTTATGTTGCTCATGGCTGACACCAACTCTTCTTTATCCTGTAGTGATCTGTTTTTCCGATCGCGATCGATCCTTCTATCAATGGTGCACTTATCTTCTATTCAGAAGCCTCTGCCACGGCCTTCAGTCCGCTCGTAAGGCAAAAATCGTCCCCTCGAAGTCTGCCTGTCTATGTCGTAATCATCCTTTGATTTTTCTCTATTTTTATCCCGTCCTTTGGTCGATGATGGAAAACCAACTTGATCATCTTCGATCCTTATTTTTGACTCGTACCGGTTGTGGACATCCACCCAAGTCGTTGATTAAAACTCAAGCAGGGTTTCTTCAATTTTCGGGAGGCGTCTGAACTTCACGGATTCAGTCAGTTGGTGAATGCTTCAGTTGTCCATTCATCTGGGACAACCGGGAGCAACATTCTTTCGTTCTGGAATCGGGTAACAAACTCTCGTAATAACTCGGACTCTTCCTGCGTAGTCCTGAATATATCTGCCTTCCGCGCCTGTACTTTTCTGGCCCCGGCATAGGCCTTGATGAAAGAATCTGCGAGCATTTCAAAGGAATCTATAGAATGTTCGGGTAACAGTGAATACCACGTCAATGCTCCCCTCATGAGAGTTTCTCCAAATTTCTTTAACAACACAGATTCAATTTCGTGGGAGCCAGATCATTTCCTTTTACCGCCGTTGTGTATGTGGTAATATGTTCCTGAGTGTCTGAAGTTTCGTCATACTTTGGCACTTCGGGCATTTTAAACCGCTTCGAGATTAATTCTGTTGTAACACTCAGTTTGTATGGCAATTGAATATTCTTCTTGTAGTCCGGGCCCTTCAGTATGGTAGCGCGCCCAGGATTTGGTCTATGCGGGAGTTTACTTCCCTCAAAAACCGTAAAAGTTCATTCTTGAAAGGATCATTCTCGGTATTAAGACGAGATCCGCTCCCCCCAGCTCCGTCGGAGCCAACTTCACCCATGGAAGTGTTGTTGTTGACCCTCTACATTGTTTGGTTTGCGGGTAGACCGGGAGGAATTGGATCTCCCATGTTTACATTATTCGAAGCCCCCGACAGCGCCTGCTTCAACTACGTCATAACCTTATCTTGTCGCGTGAGATGGCCTAAAATGATCGCCTGTTGCTCTTGCAAGACGCTTACCGCATCGACGACATGCTCCTCATCAGCATCATCAGGAGTCGTCTCCCGAACATGTCGAGGATACTGCGTGTCATGCACTGGTGTGGCGTCATTCCCCTCATTGTGAGTGTCACTGATTGAGTCCTCGAAGTGAGGCTGATCTCCTCGAACCTCAGGATTGTGCATGTTGTTAACAGTGTTATCCGCCATTTCTTATGATATTTTTCTAAGATAAAATAACCAAAACACGTTAGTGAAAAAGGCAAGGATCAATTTAATTGCACCACTGTCTAGGCCCAACTTTGAAAATCGAAAAGTAAGAAAGTAAAATTGTACTAAGCTTTGTATAGGACGTGGTATAAGTTTGCCAGAAAATTCGTCTCCTTTACAATGATACTAATCTCACTATTTATGGTTGTGTCTAGGGAAGGCGGTCCGAGGACGTGCCCTCTTTTACTGTCAATTATGAGGGTCATTGATGAAGATTTAACGGTGGACATAAATGTCAAATTCCCTGTAATGGGTCATTGCTCTTAATGATACAAAATATTTCTTATTAAATGCTACCAGGTGCAAGCCATTTAACACACTTCTATGAACATTATCCCTTTCGGTGACAAGCGAAATATCTGTGTTCGGTTTTCGGCCATCCTCGTCATGGGTTCCACGTGTCCTTCCTTTGAATGACCGTGTGTTATATCATATTTTATCCTATACACATATCAAGTTCAGCGATTATCAACCTGCATGCATTCAAAATGTGTGAGTATTTGGAATTTCCTGTTGTTAGTAGGGTAAGTAGTAGCTGGGAATCAGTTTTCACCATGAGAGGTAGTAGGTGATCAGTAATTCAAGCAACTAATGTCACCATATTAGTTGAAATACATAATGGATAAAGCCAAAAACAATTCTTTTGTGATAATTCTTATCCATAAATAGCCTTGCAAAAAGGTACTTAAAATGTTACATAAAACATTTCAGTGCTACGTACATGGCGGACTTAGGGGGGCAGAAGGGTGTTCATCTGAACCCCCTTTGTTGAAAAATTACACTGTTTATATAGGGGTAATTTTTTTATATTTATGTATATATATAATATCTTGAACACACTTGACACAAGCCAAAAGCGTGGCCCAGTGGTTAAGAGGGTTGGGGTTTTGTACAAGATCGCGGGTTCCATTCCTGTTAAATGCAATCTTACACTTTTCACTTCAGTTTTTAAAAAAAAAATCAAACCAAGTAAAACGACGTCGTTTTCCCTTTTAATTATGTTTTACCCCAAAACGTTACCAATTGGGATTTGGGTTAAAAATCCCTTTCTATCTCTCTCTCTCTCTCTCTCTCTCTCTCTCTCTCTCTCTCTCTCCGTTGCCTCACTGATCTACCACTCCCTCTCTCTCCCTCTCCGCCACAGCTCACGCTGCCTCAAGCCCTCAACCACTATTCTTCTCTCTGTTGCCTCGCCGGTCGCCGGTGTTAGCCCCAGGTAAGTTCCTTTCTCTTTCTAACCCCTTTTCAGAATTTTACTAGTATTTTATCAATGAATATTGTTTTTTAATTTAGGTTAATGACTCTTGTTTGTTGTTTCTTGATTTTTTATTCTTTAGAATTTAGTACTGTAGTTTGTAGATTATTGAGTTTTCTAGTGCATTTGCTTTGGTAAACTTATGGAAAATAATTGCTAATTTTTCTTTTGAATTGAGATTCTTTGTGTTTAATATTCATTATGTTGGTCTATGCAATTTCTCTTTAAGAACCAGTGAGTAGGTTGTTCAACACTTCAGGAATAAAGTCATTGTTTTAGCTCCAAAACAGATCTTAATTTATCTTTAGGTTTTTAATTAACTTAATATATATGGGCTTAAACTCAATTTTAATAGTACTGTAGCAGGAGCGGAGTTAGGGGGGCGGAAGGGGGTTCATCGCTGAAAAATTGCACTATTAAAATTTTTGAACCCCCTTCACAAATGTTCTTGCTCTGACACTGGTTACGTACTAGACCAAACTTACAATATTAAGTTTAATGTGCACAAATTCAATGGATAATATGTGTTGGAAACTAAATCAAGATTAATTAGTAGTCCTAAATTGTCTAGGATTTAATATTTGGTAGTTTATTTAATTCATGTCTAGTTAGGTTTTGTTTACCAATTTTATATTGGAATAGGTTTTTGGTTTTGTAGTATTATAAATAGGGGTGCTACTATTTATTTTTTCTTGTAGAGAGATTCAAGAGTTTATGAGTTGTGAAAAAGCCTCCTACCAAGTTCTCTCCCTAGTTTAATAAATTTCTTCTATATAGCTTTTGCTGAATTTTTTGCTTGTGCATAAATTATTCTTCGGGGTATTTCAATCCTTCAAATTGGTATCAGAGCCTGTGTGAGATTCTGTTAGAGTCGGTGGAGATCCAAAAAAATTTATGGATACTCCATATTTACATGATTGCCAAGTTTTAAGTTTGATGGCAAAAATAATTTTGAAGATTGGCATCAATATATGAAATGTTTTTTCAATGTTGTTGGATTATGGCCCATTATTGAAACAGGATTTGAGAAACCCCAGAAGGTACAACATTGACAGGTGATGCAGCTAAGCAATTAGAGAAAAATAGACAATTGAATTATAAGGCTCGTTACTATCTCACCAGCAAGGTTGAATTGTGTATATCTAACAAATTTTTGCATGCAAAATCAATAAAGGAGGCTTGGAAAATCTTGGTGAATTCACATCGAAGTTCCGCCGAAGTAAAGAAAGTCAACTTGCAAGAGCTTAGGAGACAGTACGGGTTGGCCCAAACGAAACCAACAGAGTCCATTAAAGAATTCATTACAAGAATTAGTAATATTGTCAACGGCATGAGGACCAATGGTGAAGTACTAGATGAAGTTAAAGTGGTTGAAAAAATATTGCGGTCCTTGAGTATAAAATTTCACACGAAAAAGGTGGTTCTTGAAGCTACCAAAGATCTTAGCACTTTTACACTTGATGATTTAGAAGGTGAATTGGTGACATATGAGATGTCCCTGACTCAAGACACACCCGAAATAGTGGAGGAGGCGTTGCAAGCAAAGGTGAATTAACCTAAAGCAAAAGAAGAGACAAGTTATCCTAAAGAAACAAATCAAAGATGCCAGAATTTTAGAGGTAGAGGTCGTAATAGAAGTAACTTTCGAGGCCGTGGTAGAGGTAATTTTTCTTATCAACAAAGATATAGTAACAATTTTTGGAAGGAACAACAAGGTCATCAAAATTTTCAAAGACGTGATAAATCTAAGATTCGGTGCTATAATTATGGTAAATTTGGACATTACGAAAGCGAATGTTGGTCTAATAAATCTGGTAATAAAGAAGTACATGCTAAGATGGCTGAAAATAATGGGGATAAACAAGTGACTTTTATTTTTTTAATAGAATCCACTAGGCATTGTGCCTAGGGTTGTTTTTCATATATATAACATAAAGTACAAAAGTGGAGGGGGGCCTAAACCTGACCTCCAGAGATATAGTGAAAGGACATTTGATTGTCCAAACATGACAACCAAATGAATCCTTTATGCTATGAAGGGTTATACCTATAAAGATGTTCCAATTATCTATCCACAGATGATAGAAAATTAGATATACAAAAGCAAGCCGCAATAAACCTAGGTCAACTATACAAACATGCACAAGTGATCCTAAATCTATCAAAGGGGTGAGTTGGAATAACATCTTCCATATACAAAAAAATTCTACATCTAATGAAGGTGTAGAAATTCCCTAAGGAGTAACAAAAAACATGTGGTAGTGAGGGAGGCTATCTTCATTCTTGCTTTGACATTGTATGCAAAGAAAGCTAGACTGAAGATGGCTATCAAAAAGGCTCTATGCATTGGGCAGAGGAGTTGTTGCTTCTTGGTGATGACAGAAGGGAGTGAGCATTGGCTTGCTTCACTTACCCAAGAGGACTTGCAGCACACTTGCCAAAGTTGTGTATTTGTTGCTGAAAACTAGTAGGTAGCAGGGTGATTATGTCTGGATCCCTAGTAGCTTTCTGCCTAAGACTTGAGCAGGTGGCTTGTTGTTGTTGGTGTTGTTGCTGCAGGGAATCAGGAGATTGATGTATCTCCTGAAAGTGTCTGCTTTGAAGAGACACTAAGCTACAGTGTTGGAGCTGCTGTTGATTGAGTGCTGATGGCATGCAATTATTGGGAACCTGTTGTGTTTGTGTGATGGTGAGTTGAGAGACTTGGAAGAATTGCTGCACTTTTAGTAGAATCAGCATCTGGGATGCTAATACCACTGACTGAAAGTGCAACAATTGACCAAGTCTGCTCCATGTACTTGCAAAATTAGCAAATATGTTAGTGAGGGGGGGGGGGGAGGGTCAGTTTCCAGGTTCTTGTGGATTCTGGAACTAAGTCTTGGTGCAGGGGAAGTGGTGGCATTGACTGCAAAATCTTGTTGACTGCAGTCATTTGTATTGTTGCATCTGTTTTTGAGGAGGTGTGCAGAAGGTGAAGGATCACAGTTGCAGGAGCATGTATGTGGAATCCTGCACTTTTGAAGTGCACAGTTAGCTAGATTGTGAGTTCCATTGCTACTGCTACACTGCTGAAGACTACAGATTGCATAAGATTCTGCAATTTCTGCAGCTGCAACTGCTCCTTTCTTTGTGAACATCTGTGTGTTGGTACTTTTGGCATAGTGGTCTGGGACTATCAGTTGATATGTTTTCAAGAGAATGAACATCATAGATGTTAATTCCACTCCCCGAAAATATATCAGCCGATTGATTATGTAGAGTGAAGGGAAACCTGCATAAAAAAAAGAACAGAGTTAGAGAAAAAATGGGCATTTCTGCCCAGCTTTTTTATTTTGTTATTTTTGTGAGGTATTTTAGAATTTAGGCATTGAATGGTGGGTTTCAAAGTTGAATGAACTGCTCCTAGGTTCTTATGGGTTCTAGGAACAGTTATAGGGAAACATGATATTGCGCAAGGTGGTTCACACTTTTGAAGTGTGAAGTGCATTCCTTTCAGTTTTCTTCTGCTTTGATCCCTATAGGTGATGTGCCTGAGAATGTTCTTGGTTGTGGTGGTGAATAGGATCAGTTGGTGCAATGGTGTTTGGTGTTTGTGGAAGATTGTTGTAATGGGGTTGTGTATTTGGGTTCTGCTTTAAGCCATTGGCCATTCCTTTTTAAGCTTAGCATAAATGCTGTTGAAATCATATAATGAGGAGTGGCCATTAGATTGTGCATTCCCAAGGAGAAAGTATTTTCCTTCTCTCTATACCCTACTTCAAGGCTTTGTTGTAGTTCCAGAAGGATGAGCTTTAAGGCTAGTACCACACCCTGAAACACCACCAAAGAGGTGAGTAGTTTATAAGAAAGAAAAACCTGCAAAAGAACAAACAGAGTTAGTTAAAACTTGTTGTATGTGCTTCTCCATGAGATGGAGATGCTGCTGGTGTTTGTGTTAGCATATTTCATGGAGTCTTGGACTGTTAATTGTGCCCACTCCCTTGAGATGAATTCAACCATAGCCATTTGAAGAGGCGTAGGGACTGGCATTCTGTGATGGAACTTGCAGCTTGTTGGTCTTTTTATGTCTGAAAGCAGGGGTACCCAAGTAATCCTGGAGGACTTGGCCTCTGATGTGAGATGGAAGTTCAGTAGCTGAGGTGAAGTTGGTCATAGTATTGAGATCATGACTGAGTTTTGAGAGAGAATCTGCAGGACAGTTGCCATCTCTATAGATATGAGAAACTTTGAAAACCTCACATTGAGTGCACAGAAGCCTAAGTTGGGAGATCTGCACAACAAAAGACTTTATTGTTTTCTAGTTCTGGGGTTGAAGAAACTAAAGGGAATGAATGGTTTATTAGTTCGGGTTGCGGCAATCATATGAGTGGAAATAAGAAATTATTCACTGATCTGGATGAAACATTTAGAGGTGCAGTAGACTTGGAAATAACGCAAAGGTGCCTGCTGTTGGAAAGGGAAAATTCGCATTGCTGTGAAAGATGGTTCTTCTAATTTTATATCAGATGTGTTTTATGTGCCGAGTCTTCATCATAATTTATTGAGCTTGGGGCAACTATCAGAAAAGGGGTATGATTTTCGTTTTAAGTATAGGATTGGCACAATCAGTGATGATAAATTTGGACTAATTACAAAGTTTAACATGAACAATAGTCGCTTGTGGCCTCTTTATCTCAATAGTGATGATTTACCTTGCTTTAGTTCTACAAACTATGATGATACTTGGTTGTGGCATCCACGTCTTGGGCATATTTTGGGAGTTTGAAATTTCTTGCAAGAAAGAATTTGGTTGATGGTTTGCCTTCTATTGATTTTCCTGACAAGAAATGTGAGTCGTGTATTTTGGAAAAGAAGTATAGAAAACCTTTTCAGAAAGGCAAGGCTTGGAGAGCTAATGCACCATCGCAATTAATTCATTCAGATTTGTGCTCAGTTAAAGTTTCTTCTAATGGTGGTAGTAAGTATTTTATTACTTTCATTGATGATTTCAGCCGAAAGACTTGGGTATATTTTTTGAAAAATAAATCTGACGCATGTGATATTTTTAAGAGCTTCAAAGTTTATGTGGAGAAGCAAAATGGGTGTTTTATTAAAATATTGAGGACTGATAGGGGCACTGAATTTCTTGTTTGTGATGATTATTTGAAGAAGTATGGTATTAAGCATCTATTGACAGCTAGATATACACCTCAGCAAAATGGTGTGGCTGAAAGAAAAAATAGAACAGTGATGGACATGGTGAGATCTATGATGCATTCCAAAAATATTCCAAAAGGTTTTTGGGGAGAAGGTGTTTCCTGTGCAATTTATGTATTAAATAGGTGTCCTACACGGTCTAATTTTGGAAAAACTCCACAAGAGGTCTGGACAGGTAAGAAACCAAATATTTCTCATCTAAAAATATTTGGTTGTCTTGCTTATGCTCATTTTCCTGATGCTTTGAGAAAGAAATTAGATGATAAAGCTGAAAAATGTATTTATATTGGTTATAGTCATGAGACAAAGGGTTACAAGTTGTTTAATCCAGATACAGGAAATTGATTATTAGTAGAGATCTTACTTTTGATGAGCAAAGTTCTTGGGATTGGTCAAAGAAGGATCCTGAACCATCTAGGTCTCAACCAATAATTTCAGTCATAGAGGAAGGAAGTTCAAGTAGACATCAAGAGGAACATATAGTAGATATTATTCAAGCAGAAACGTCCAATCGCCCGCAAAGACAACACCAGTTACCAGCTCGTTTGCAAGATTATGTTGTTGGCAATGATAATGATTTATCCGATGAAGATATTGTAAATTTTGCCTTATTTGCAGATTGTGATCTAGTTACTTTTGAGGAAGCTGTTAAAGATGACCGATGGTTTCATGCAATGAATGAAGAAATTCATGCTATTGAGAAAAATAATACATGGGAATTGACTACTTTAGCGCCCTCAAAAAGACCAACTGGAGTCAAGTGGGTATACAAGACCAAGTTCAAACCAACTGGAGAAGTGGATCGTTTTAAGGCGAGATTAGTTGTTAAAGGATACAAGTAGAAGGCAGTTATTGATTACTTCGAGGTATTTGCACCTGTTGCTAGACTTGATACTGTTTGTATGATAATTTCTCATTCTGCCAATAATTGTTGGAAACTTTTTCAAATTGATGTGAATTTACTTTCTTAAATGGTGTACTTGAAGAAGAAGTGTATGTTGAGGAGACTGCTGGTTATGTCAAAAGGGGTCAAGAAAATAAAGTTTATAAGCTGAAGAAGGCATTATATGGATTGAAACAAGCACCTAGAGCTTGGTACACTCGTATTAATTCTTATTTTATTGGATATGGATTTCAAAGATGTCCATATGAGCATACTTTATATATCAAATTCAAGCCTGGCGAAGATATTCTCATTATGTGCTTATATGTGGATGATTTAATTTTAACTGGCAATAATCCTAAATTAATTTTTGAGTTTAGGGAGGCAATGATTAGCAGTTTGAGATGACTGATTTGGGTTTAATATCTTATTTTCTTGGCATTGAGGTATCTCAATTAAATAATGGAATATTATCTCTCAGAAAAATATTCTGGTGATATTCTAAAGAGATTTAATATGGATAAAGCCAAACCAATTTTGACCTATGTTGAAGAAAAATTGAAGTTGGTTAGAGATGGGACTGATAACTTTGTTGATCCTACATATTTTAAAAAATTGGTAGGGAGTCTAAGGTACTTGACTTCTACAAGGCCTGATATTATTTATGGAGTTGGATTAATTAGAAGATTTATGGAGACTCCACGACAATCCCACTTGCAAGCAGCAAAGAGAATTTTGAGATATATTCAAGGTATGAAAACTCATGGTATATTTTATTCAAAGACTAATGATAGTAGTCTTGTGGGATTTACATACAGTGATTGGGCTGGTGATACAATATAAAGAAAAAGTATTTCTGGCTGTGCATTTTATTTGGGTTCTGGTGTATTTTCTTGGTCTTCCAAATAGCAACAAGTTGTTGCTTTATCAAATGCTGAAGCATAGTACATGGCTGCAACAAGTAGTGCTACACAAGCATTGTGGT
This sequence comes from Nicotiana attenuata, assembly GCF_001879085.1. NCBI lineage: Eukaryota > Viridiplantae > Streptophyta > Magnoliopsida > Solanales > Solanaceae > Nicotiana > Nicotiana attenuata. Next base: position 270,092 of record NW_017670458.1, read on the forward strand.
TAAGAAGAATGCTTGAATTTCTTCAACACAAGCAAGATAGTCCTACAATAATTTTTTGTGATAGCAAGTCTGCAATATTGTTAACAAAGAATCCAGTTTTTCATCGGCGTAGCAAACATATTGATATCAAATTTTACTTTATTTGTGACTTGGTCCAAGACAAAGAGATAGTTATTGAGTATTGCAAGACTGGAGAGCAAGTTGCTGATGTTTTCACAAAGCCACTAAAATTGGAGTTATTCATCAAGTTGAAGAAGATGTTGGACATGATCAAATTTGAAGATCTTGGTTTAAGGAAGGCTGTTGGAAACTAAACCAAGATTATTTAGTATTCCTAAGTTATCTAAGATTTGATATTTAGTAGTTTATTTAATTCATATCTAGTTAGGTTTTGCTTACCAATTTTATATTGGAATAGGTTTTTGGTTTTGTAGTATTATAAATAGGGGTGCTACTACTTGTTTTTTCTTCTAGAGAGATTCAAGAGTTTATGAGTTGTGAAAAAGCCTCCTGTCAAGTTCTCTCTCTAGTTTAATAAATTTCTTCTATATAAATTTTGCTGAATTTTTTGTTTGTACCTAAATTGTTCTTCAGGGTATTTCAATCCTTCAATATGATATTCTTTCTCTTAATGGTTGTCAATGCTTTCGGATAAAGGAGCCCAGTAAAACCAAAGCTATTGGGTTTAGTAGAATGCTCTACATGCAGTCTCTTATTAAGAGACTGATCAATGATAAGGAAATAGGAAAATGACTTTTCTAATGTGCGAATAGCGTCCGGAGTAATAATGTTGTATTTTTTTATTCAGTGAGCAGGAAGTTGCTCTTATATGTCATTGGTTCTTCTCCAATGAGCCATTTTTCCATTTATTTATTCTGTGTTGAAGATTATATGAAATTAAGACTAACTTAGCAAATGAGAATGCGCGCAGACACATACAAACATTGTTCACCCTTAAAACAGATAACAATTAAATTTGTACACGATTTTAAAGATATGTGTATTGATTCAACACAAATGATCAAGAATATTAGATAAACGAGTTAAACACAAAATGAATGATCAAACCAATTGTAACGTTACGATCCAGTTCGAACTTAGATTGAACAGTAGTTTTTCTTTTGATTGGACCATTGGTTCGAAGCCAAATATGAATGAAGAACAAACAATGAAGTAAGAACTTTACCATAGCTAGATAGCAGAAAAATAAATTTGTATTGCCTTGGTTTGTGCGTTACAATATCCCCTCTAAGAAAGAAAAGCCTCCCATTTATATAGTAGGAGAGTTTCATCCCTAGTACAAGTCTAAAAAAGGTAAAAAAAAATCCTCCTTTCTCATTAATTACTAATCCGTAACCGCCATCGAGCGAGATCCACGTCGTGATATCCGTTTGGTTACGGATATCACGGCCCTCTATCCGTCTCGTACAACCGTTCATTGTGCTTTATGAAGTTTTAGGACTCGTCTCGAGTCTGGGGTGCGTCGTTTTATCAGGACCGATGGTGAGCACTTCGTTCACTTTTCACGGGCCCCGATACAACGAGTTCCTAGCTTCGATTTCAATCTCATATATTCATTCTCTCACTTCGTTTTATTCATCGGGAAATGGGGGTGCACGTTATCCCCGATTTCACCCGTATACAGATAGTCCCCTAGTTTTCTGGAGAGTAGGTTTGCCAAAATGATGGGAAACGATAGATGAACGCTGGTTATTTCCTCCGTACATTACAACCGAGGTGACGGATAAGCCGAAACGTCCCGTCAGTCGCATCGTTCTGACTCTGGCCACGTGTCAGTCACTGTCTGGCCGCATTCGAATGTGAAACATCGCACATTGATTGTTTTTCCCCTATAAAAGCTTCGCCCTTTTGCATTTCTTCCACTTTCCGATCCTAGCTTTTACCTTCGAATTTTCTAACGGCTTTTAACTTTTTCAAATCTCCATACCCTGCTTCTTGAACCTTCATATCTTCATCCGAGACCTTCAAACCTTCATATTTTTTTCTGGAATTTCCAACCTAGATCTTCATATCTTTATCTCTGACCTTCAAACCTTCATACTATTTCTTCAAATCTTTATATTTTTCCTTCGAATCTTCATATTCTCATCAAGTCTTCATATTATCTCATTGTTCGCCATGGTTGTACCTAAAATTTCTTAAACAAATTAGTAACACGAAAGGGAAAGAAGATATTATAAAAACAGACTCAAATATATAGCTAACACCATTTTTAACTCCCCGAGAATAACCTAAAAATTGATCCACGCCCAATCCGCACTCAATAGTGAGTGGAAATGGTTGTTGGAAAAATAGTAACCAAAAAGAGTCGAGGTCAATTTTCACAAGGAGTTTAATATGGGTGTTAGAGGTATACGCTTGATGAGAGAAAATAAAATAACTAAATTGCGCTTCCAAACAAAGGATTTTTGCTTTCTACTTCTAATTTATCACTAACCAATTATAAACTAATGAGAAGAAACTTGTCACGACCCAATTTTTCCCTCCGTGAGTTGTCGTGACGACACCTAGTATCTATAATTAGGTAAGCCTAACACTTTGCAAAAATTAAATAAAAGCATGAACATTAACTACTAATAGTAACAGATATCTAACAAGCAACCGAATGCCACTCGGCATATATAATTATCACCTCTGGAATGTACCAAACAATTTTCCAAAACCCGGAATACCGTAAGTCACAAGCTACTAGGAAGTCTTAACTGTTCTATACATCATCTCTACAGAAAGAAGGAAAATGAACATGGGGGATAGAGGGGGCACTCCGAGGATCTGCGGGCGCGAGCAGATGTACTTTGAAGTCTCTAATAAGCAGCAACAACTGCAACTAGTGATGAGGCTGGTGATATGAACTTGGATGTGCACACGAAAAATATGTGCAGGAAAGGGCATGAGTACACCACAACGGTACCCAGTAAGTTCCAAGCCTAACCTCGGTGATGAGATCAGGTCAGGGCCCTACTGGTATAAATATAATGAAATAAGACAGAATGAAATATCGGAGTAAAAATAGATACAACAATCTAACAGGGATAGAATCAATGAAAGAAAATAGCTTATAACATAGTGATAACAGGGGATCTCCCGAGATACCATCTCGTAGTCCTAAACGTAAATGTGTAGGGGATCTCCCGGAATACCGTTCCTCAAACCAAGCTCAAATCAATCCGAAACACCGCTCTTTCCACAAAAATCCAACTCTGAATGGCCCAAATCTAGCCAAAATCAATTACACAACATGAATACAACTACTAGGAACTAATCTAGCTACTGAAATCATAGCCAAAACAAGAAATTGGAAATTCGCCCCAAAAAGCCTCCCCGAGCCCACGTCTCGGAATCAAGTAAAAGTTACCAAATATGAACACTCATTCACTCACGAGTTCACTCGTATCAAAACTATCCAAATCCGATGTCTAAATCCCACTAAAAGCTCTGAAACTCGGTTGGGGAACTTTTTCCCCATTTTCCCAGCTTTCCAATCCAAATCCGATATTAAATGAAGAAAACAACTTTAGATTAATGAAATACAACTAAAAACGAGTTAGGAATCGTTACCCCAAAGCTCTCTCTAAAAATCCCTCAAAGAATCGCCAATTTCCGAGCTCCCAAGTCCAAAAATGGAGAATGAATGCAAACCTTTGAAACTCTCTCTTTTCTGCCCAGTGAACTCGCTTCTACGAGCCTTCAACCGCATCTGCGGTCCCGCACCTGCGGGAAATCCATCGCAGGTGTGAAAATCACTTAATCTTGTAAAGGGCCGCATCTACGATAGTGGGAGCTTCTGCGCTTGCTTCTCCGCATTTGCGAGCCCGCTGATGCGGTCTCCCCACCGCAGGTGCGAAAACACCAGATGCCTGGAACTTCAGTAATGGCCTAAGTCCAAATTTCAACCCGTTGAGCATCCGAAACAGACCCGAGGCCGCCGAGACCTCAACCAAACATACCAACCAACCCTAAAACGCCATACTAACTTAGTTGAGCCCTCAAATCACTTCAAACAACGCTAAAAAACAAATCACCGTCCAATCCAAACTTAATGAACTTAAAACTTCCAAATTCGACAACCGATGCCGAAACCAACCCAACCACGTCCGATTGACCCCAATTTTTGCACACAAGTCATATTTAACTCCACGGACCTGTTCCAACTTCCGGAATCGGATTCCAACCCTGATATCAAAAATTCCACTATCGGCCCAAACTCCAAAAATTTGACTTTCGCCATTTCAAGCCTAAATGAGCTACGGACCTACAAAACACAATACGGACACCCCCCTAAGCCCAAATCACCTAACAGAGCTAACGAAATTGAAGGAACTCCATTCCGGAGTCGTCTTCACACAGTCCTGATGCCGGTCCAAATTCTAAGGCTTAACCTCCCATTTAGGGACTAAGTGTCCCAAAATACTCCAAAACCCAAAACTAAACCTCCCGGAAAGTCACAAAAGCAGAAATAGATATGGGGGAAGCAGTTAACAGGGGATCAGGGCTCTAACTCTTAAAACGACCGGCCGGGTCATTACAAAACTAGAAAGCGAATGATTGTTTCTGTTGTTTTTACCAAATAGTTAAAAATCCTAGGGATGTGACCTTCACCTAGGTGTTTTCCTAATGAGTTAAGTACGTTAACACTTGTTTTATTGATCGGGGTGTATTATAGCTATCAAATCTACGTTACCCACTCAATACCTCTCGGTCATAGAGTGACTTTTCCAATTTGGCTCTCTCAAGCCCAAATGGGTATCAAGCTAAATAGTTGATATGAGCTCAAGTCGAGTTTTTCCTATCTCTAGTTCAAACCTTTAATTAGGCTAATCAAATCCTTACTTAGCCCAATTTCTTGTTACCAAAGTTTTCCTAGACTAGGTCCATCTTTCTCAAGTATAGACTAAGTAAAAACGCATGAATCAATGTTAGCAACCATTAATTCTAAAATTAAAGTATAGACAAGTCTAAATAACAATACCCAATCATAAGAAAACATTAAATTAAATACCCATAAGGTTTACACACTAGGGTTGAGTCACAACCCTAGTAAACGTCTAGCTACTCATAGTAAAAATGAAGAAAACAAAGAAGAAATACTAATTAAACTCAATATGTAAGATTAACATGATAAAATATGATGTTTAAATCACAAAATGAGCACAAGTTTCCCAAAATGGAAAATGAGAACGGCTACAGCTGCTTAAACTTCAAAATTTGACCTAAAGATGTGATTCCCATCTATTTATAGTAGCCCAAAATTTGCTGACAAATATGCCCCTTGGGAGGTTCTGTAGCCACACAATTCCATGTGTGGTCCGCATATTGCTTCAACTTGCAAGGTATTGGATTGTGCAGCAATATGGTCTGGGGCTGCAAGTCAGCTTCTGCGGCTGCACAATTCTTGTGTGGTCCGCACTTCAGGAAAGGCTTCAGTCTTGATCATTTGCACATTCTCTGAACTTTTTGAACACTTATCAGTGCGGACCATGATCTGTGGCCGGCACAATTCATGTGCGGTCTGCACTTTAACTTGAAGTCTTCTAGGCTTCTTCACTAGTTCTGCGGCTATAGAGGGAATTTTGCAGTCCGCAATTGCTTCTGCGGCCACAAAAATACCTATGCAGACTGCACTTCTTGTGTGCTGCTCCCCTTCTTTCCTTGTGAGTTGGAATACTCCTTATTGGGTCAGATTTCTTCATAAGAGCCCAAATTTCTAACATTCCTTCAATTTGCATACTTTCATTAGTTTTGGAAACATAAATCAACACTTTCTGACTAAAACAAAAGTAAAAAGGTATTAATAAGTGGTCAAAATCCACACTTATCAACTCCCCCAAACTTAAGTCTTTGCTTGTCCTCAAGCAAATAGATTAGTTCCCACCTCCTCAAAGTTGACGGTCATTTCAGCGAGTCAATGGCGAGCCTTTCATACTCATTTGGGACCAAAAATTACCCACACTACTCATGCATTATCAACTAGGTGACAAGTCAAATATTCATGCACATATAGTTCTAATGTGACATTTGAGCTTCAAGAATTGACTCTACTCATCAAGGACTCTTGTTCTATCATGTATGTCATGGTGCACTCCAAACTCTTCCTCCTCTACTCTCCATTTGCCAAGCTCACTTAAAAAGTTAGCACTCAATCTTAAGATTCATGAAAGGTTCACTCATCTCTCACAAGAGAATGTCACAAGTGTGGCTTCAAGTACCATAGGCTTGCCCCTCATGCAGATTACCACTAATGTAAGCTCACTCGGTTCAATATCAAGTAGGACTTCTTTCGGGTTGTAATGAATAATTTTGGATTAGGGTAGGATACCATATGGGTATGTGGTTACACCTTTCCTCATGCACTCCATATTTTCATTTCTCGGCTCACAATTACCAATTCTCAGAGGCATTTCTTTTTATTGGGAGCTAGAGAGACTTGACATCACTCTTTCTTGTTCATTTCATTCTTTTTCTCCCTTTTATGCTCATGTTAGGGATCATTACCTCTTTTAAAATCCATCAACCCTTCTAGTTATTCCCTTTTTTTTCTTTTTCTTTTTCTTTTCTTGCCTCATCTTTTCATAGCGATCATTTCTTTTCTCTTTTTGTGCCTTGATACCTTTTTTAAATTCCTCATCTCTTCCCCCAAACTTATGCTTTTAATCCACTTATCTCACAAGAGTGTTAAGGAAAGTCTGGGTGCCAAGAGAGGATCACGACACAACAAATAAAGGCTTATAACATGGTTATCAAATGAGAAAGGCTATAGGCTCAAAGGGGGTTGAATAGGGATAACGACATTGGTTGGCAATAGAAAGCTCGAATGGGCCAAGGAAAGCCTACAATCATTTCTCAAACCAAGTAAAACTTAGGATTTCGCCTTGAACCATATTCGGGGCAAGTTCTAGATCATTCACAAGGATACTTGGACTAGCAACAATTCATCTCACCCCTCACGCAACTATATCGTAAAAGAGGATAGAGTCAAGAGCCTACAACAACCACATTCAAGTATAAAGATCACTATGGTTCAATAAACCACTCGATGATTGCCAAAGTTAACTCAAGAGTCTCAAAGTCACTAACTAGAGCTATTTCTTTCAAAAACCTTGTCTCTAACCATAGGCACATAGTTAAGTGTGTTGGTACCAAATGAAACATGATTAACTCTTCGAGAATGACTTGATTAGGTCTTTTTATTCATTACTACTATTATTATTATTATCTAAACACAAAAACCGGACGCATTTCCTTAAGAAGGCTATCACACCATTCATCGTTGGGACAACTCACCCCGTTCAAACAAAAACTACCTTTGGAAAGAACCGTGGCGTTAAGAAAACCAAAGGCTTATTATCTACTAAAGCATAAAAAGAAGCTACTTAACAAAACAAGAACTAAAGTAGAAAAATAAAAGTTAATGAATAATATCTACTAATAATAGATAAATACAAATAAGACAAGAAAGAAAATCATCAAATTATTACAGACCAAATGTATCCAAAGTGTGTCAATGTATCAAATAAACTCCACAACAAACCCCNNAAAACCCCCCCCCCCCCCCGAAATAAAAGTAAGCATTGTCCCAATGCTTAGCAAAATAAGAGTGAAAGAAGAGAGGGTGAAGAAAACTCCCTAAGGATCCTTGGACATCTCAGTGTCCCTAACAATATCATCTCCCTCAGGGTCAGCCAATTGAATCTCATCATCATCATATATAGGAGTGGAAGGAGTGGCGAACATCGCACGCACTGCCTCAGCAGTGTCGGCAGCAAGGTCTGGCTCCCCAGACTGGCCAACTAGTGCTACCGGTGCAGATGGTGCTGATGGCTCTGAGACAGACTGGTGCGGGTCAAGTAGCATATCAAAAGGAAGATCCCCGCTATAGCAAGTCTGGTCACCTCCTTTATGAGCTTGTCCACTGATTCATTGCTTGCCTGGGACTTCCTCTTCTTCTTCACTTCCTTTTCCAGCTCCTCAATAACTGACTCGTGATGTACCAAGGTGTCCATGATCATCTTCTGGTTGTCCAGAATCTTTTTGAGCATCTCATCAATGTCAGATGGGGCATATGGTTCCTGTGTAGTACACTGTGCTGCAACAGAACTAGATAAGTCAGACAACTTTGCATCCAGTTGTTGAAACTCGCCAATGTATGGGAGACCCGTAGAGCAGATAGTGGAGTTGTGGGCATGGGCACTAGCCTAAGAGATGTGGTAGGAGATATGGTAGGAGCTGAGGATGATGGCAGAGGCATATCAGTGGCACTAGAAGAAGTCTTAGTAGAGGTGGATGAAAGATCAGCAGTCTCAGAAACTACCAATGTTGGCTCATTAGACTGGCTTGTGGTAGTAGAAGGCTGGATTTTCTTCTTTGGATTGGTCGCATCCATCAATCAATACCAGTCAAATGGCTTCTTCGCCTTCACCTTTCTATCAAAAGATCTCAACTCTACCTTTGCATCGCTGAGGTACTCTATGATAGTGTTGGGATAAGGGTAGGCTGAGCTATCCAGCCGTGCTATGAAGGAAATATTGACCGACATCACGACACCCACATTAATTGGGTACCCGACCATGATGGAAGCCACAAGAACTGCTGGAGGAATAGGAAGATGAGTCTTATTCTAGCTTGGATCTAATATGTTGCAAACAAAGGTCTTCCACCCCTTCGCCTCGAAACTCAAAGTACTCCGATGGATGGGAACCCCAGCAATAATCCATGGTGGCGGTGGTCCAGGTTGGTGGTGGTGGTACAGGTGGTGCTAAGATCTCAGCCAGCTAAAGTCGGACTTCCTCATTCATTGCATATTTCTCCAAATACTCCTTTGGCTCAACATACTCAAATCCCGAGTACGCATTTAGCGCAAGCTGATCAAACCTCATGTTGAGGTTGCGTACTTTGGTCACCTTCGTTGCCTTCTTTATATGAGCAACATTAGCGTAGAATTCTTGGATGAGGTATTCCTTGGCATCCTCAACTCTCTCAGTGAACCACATCCAACCCTTTCGTGCTCTAAACCGCCTCAAGATTGCCGGGTTGTATGTTTCCAAATCTTTCAATAAGAACTATCGCTCAAGAGTCAATGACCTTAATGGCCACCACATACGAAAACTAGTGAAAACGGCTAAGCTCACAAATCTATCCTCCCAGACTTCCTTCTTCTTAGATATCTATACACATGTGGTTGCACCATCTCCCTCTCTACCAACATCGGGGATCTACTGTATAATATGTGCCTCTGTGAGTGGTGTAGCTAATGGTCAGAAGCTTGCCTAGCACTCTCCGACCCCTCGAAGGTGTTGTACGATGAAGAAGACTCATCCCTATGCTGGTGCCTCCCCTATGGCCTCGACAGTGTTGTTGTCTGCTCCTCTTTAACAGAGGTTAAGTTGCCTTTTGACACCTTCCTAGACGGGACATTGGAACTAGACTCGGAGAGGTCTGCACCTCTCCCTCTGGCCGCTATAGCTTTCTTTCTAATAGTCTTTTGCTGTCCAAGGGGCAAGGTACCTCTACCTCGACCCTTATAAGATTCACCCTTTCTTTTTGAGTGTCACCTCGGCCTCTCGATAGAACTATTGTGTGTATCAAAGCAAAGGATATTGTTAGTTGCAATTCATTATTCAATACATTCAAGACATATGTAGGCAAGGGAGAAACAATTGGACAAAGTGGGGTGATGAATATAACACATGCCTGCAGGTAAAGGGATCTGCGGTCTGCACATTTTTGATGTGCGACCATAGAAGGGAATTGTGGTTCGCAAAAATCTATTGTGCAGCCGGTCCGCACATTTTAACTTGCGATCGCACTTCTGACTCTAAAAAATGTTGAGTCTCTAATGACAGAGAAATGGCAAATCTGTGGTCGCGGAGGGAAATCTGTGGTCCACACATTTTAACTTGCAGCCACAGATCCCTACATCACTAAGTTGCCACAATTCAAGATCTGCGGACCGCACAAATTCAAGTGCGACCGCAGATTTCAAAAGTTACAAATAGACAACCTTTTTTCTACCTAGGTTTTTCAATTTCTTGCACAAATAGGCATGTCAACATGGTAAAAATATGAAATTTCACTAACCCAAACCCATTAGAGCATGTATTATGGTTACCCAGTCCAGATCTACCCCACATGGACACATAGTTGAACTCTAATAATAGATGGCCTAAAAAAAGAACAAAAAATTTAAACTAACACAAAATATAACATGAGATTGAGGCATAGCCAGATAGAGTGAGTGAAATGAGTGAATAATCAAGATGATTGTGTGTGAGGACAATTAAAATCTCCAAGAAAATCAACAGAGAAACAATGTTTTGTTCAGAAAGGGAAAAGTGTAAAATGAGGTCTACTGTTCTATTTATACCAACTGTTTGAGAAGGGGAAAGTGGCGAGAGCGGCCGTATATTTTCATGTGCGGTCCACACCCTATCACCTGGGTGGACATTCTCAGAACTTAATGTGCGTCCGCACATTTCACGTGCGGTTGAAGATCGACCTCCGTATTGACAAGCTCAAACTTGAGAGAGTTGGTATTTTGACACTTTTTGTATATTTCAAATATGCGGTCCACAAGAGAAATGTATGGCCGCAATGCTCTTCTGCACCGCATATAGAAATGTGCGGTCCGTATAATTCTAAACACTTAGCCATATTTTTATCCACCTTTCTTGTAAGTCACACTCATCCTTGTAGCACACTTCAAATCAAGTTAGAACACAAATAACACCTAACTACAAAAGAAAAAGGAAAAGAACTTTGGTTGCCTCGCAAGCGCCTGATTTAAAGTCGCAGCACGATGCAAAATACCCTCAGGTGAAGTGAATGACCACTACCATGTGGCTATCTCCAACCTTGCCCAAGTTTTGCTTCACCTAGTGACCATTGACTTGGAATACTTCATTATTTTTGTTCTTCAAGTCTAATGCTTGAAGTGGTCATACTCAGCTTAAAATTATCATTTTTTTTTTGCTACAACAAGAATGTATGGGTCCTACTTTATGGAAGATATCTTATTGACAACTGAATGTAAGCTTTACAAAGCTAGCAGTAGCATCAAAGAAATTAAAATAGAAAAGCACTACACCAAGTAGGTTTTGACTTAAACATGTAACTGAAGGTTTTACCTAAACATGAGACAACTAAGTTCAGTTTAACAGCAATTACCTAGTTAACTATAATAAACATGATTATGACTTTTTTATGAAGAAGAGGATAACTTTATACTAACATACTATAAATATAGTGGAACTATTGGTATTCATGAAAAAGAAGAAAGTTCAACTCAACAACACTGTTTTATACAGAAGAAACCAATAATTAGACACAATCATGAGACTGTCATAGTGATAGCCCAAAAGTTGCCCTCAGAGTTAGCTGATACAGGTATAGAGAAGGAAAGCATCTAAACACTTAGATTTTTCATGCTACAGTTAAATGGTAGAAGATTTAAACTTTGAACTTTTCAGGTGATCTCAGTTAGGATTAAAAAATAATTAACTTGACCCCAAGACAACAGAAGGCAGGGAAAAAATATGTAGAGGTAGAGATCACATCAGAATCATCACTGAAAATTTTTGAAGTTTAGATAAACATAAGCTATCATTTAAAGCACATTAAGGGAAATTAATTATGTAGACTATTTAGGCTCAGAAATAAAAGTCATTTGAGGTCACATAATAGCTTGATCAACATTGATTAAAGTTTCAGAAATATGACAAGTAATCACAAGTGGACAAATTCTTATCATAAATAGAAAATAACATTTCTGTATTGGTTATAAGCATCATAAACGACTATAATTCACAGAAGACAACATGCATGTTTATAATCTTCAGATAAGATGAACAAAAGAGAAAATTTAGAGGTATACTGACCTTTTTGAGGGTAGCAGACCAAATAAAGATCTCTCTTAATTTCTTAAAACCCCAAAACTTTAAGCTTGAAACAGCGACAGTACTCAAAAATGAAAAAAAGGGAATCAGTAAGAAATTTTTTACCTAGGTTTCTTAATCTCTGAATTGCTCTTAGATGATTGTTCTTTCGTCTAGTTGGTGATTTTAGGTTATGATAGGTGATTGTGTAGATGTTGTAAGGTGAGAACATTAAAGGCCCTTTTTTTTAGTTCCACTAAGGCTCAAGGGTTTCAATCGGATTGCAAAATTGTGAGTGAAAAGTGACAAAAGATTGATGATGATAGCAAAATCAAGTAAAAATCTGAGAGACAGAGGGAAAAAAATGGTGAACAAATTACCTGAGTGAATAAAGCTAACCATTGAAGACAAAACCCATCAGTCAAAGCTCCAATGTCCAGGGGTCATTGCATTTGACCTCTAGACTTCGGATAGTCATGATGAGGATCTGAAACATGCACATGCATGCTCCGATTTAATAGAACATGAAGGAAATATAGAGACTTGAAGTTGCACCTTTTTGTGTGTGATTTCATAATTGGGGCTTTTGAAATTTCATCAGTGAAATGGAAAGAAGATACTCCCTCCGTTTCATATTAAATGAGGTACTTTCCTTTTTAGTCTGTTCCAAAACAAATGACACATTTCTAAATTTGGAAATAATTCAACTTTAAACTCTTCATTTTACCCTTTTTGCCCTTAATGAGAAGCTTTTATAGCCATACAAGTGGCATGGCCCCACAAACTTTTTACCCCTTAAGCTTTTAAGACCACAACTTTCAAAAGTCTTCTTCTTTTTTGTTAAACTCCAAGCCGAGTCAAACTACCTCAAACAATATGAAACGGAGGGAGTAATAGGCTTTATAGCCCAAGGACAAGATGGGTGTTCTGTATGTTTGATTTGAAAGAACAAGGAAGGAATCAGATTAAAGGTGTTTGAGCTTAGGGTTTCAGAACTGGAAGTTTCAATCCCAGTGATTGAAAAAGGAAAATAGCAGGTTGCATTCGCAGATAGAGAGACAAAAGAGATGATTCTGAGTGTTTTCGAGTGACGTTGCACGAATTTGTGCAAGGTTTTTGAGATTGATGGCTGATGGAAATGAGGGAAAAGAGAGAGCGAATAGAAATGAGGGTGACTGGTCTATGAGTGAATGATTAGAATTTTGGGGGGAATGGGGGTTGGTCTCTAGCTTAAGGATGAGAGATAGAACCGGGGCCGTTGGATCTGATGATCAACGGGCCTGATAATTGGATCATTTAGGATCTTTTATGGGAAATTTTGGTGTCCGTTAGATGATGAGGTTTTGGATGGTGAAGATGAGATCTCTGGGGTGGATGTCTAAAATGAAGAAAAAATCAGAGATTGAATGTGAACTGTTGATCGGATGAGGGAGGGTGACGTGGGTGTATTTGTTCTATGAGTGGAGAGGGAGGGTGACGAGGCGCGCAATGATTGATGCGAAGAGAGTGTCCTAGATCGCCAACAGGTAAGAGATGGGGATGTTTGGACTGGGTATATTTAGTTTGGGCTATAGCAATTGGGCTGAAAATCATTTGAAGAATAGCCATTTTACATTTGATTGAGAATTGCAATGGTAGCCTCTTTTTGTCTTTGATCCCTTTTTTGAAACTAAGTTAAATAAACTTAATAATTTTTAGTAAATGTGGTAAAATTATAACTATTATATATACTACTAATTATTCTAATTAATTATTTACAAATACTTTATTTTTTCGAATTATAGCACTAATATCAAAATACTAACATAGTAGTCTAATTAACTAAAAGCTAAATAGTAATTTATCAAATTAATTATAAGACCTATGTAATGTATATATAAAAGTCATTTTAATAATCTTAAAATAGTAAGTATATTTGTAATTACATACTATTAATACTATGTGATTAATTTTTAAAACTAATACTTAATTAATTTTTAAAAAAAGTATTTAGTACTAGAAAATACTTTAAAAATATTTATTATAAATTATTAAGTATATATAAATTAATTTAAAAAGGGATGGTCAAAATTGGACGTCAACAATAGGGAGTCGTGACTTTGAGAGTAACACCATACTTGCTAAGTAAAGTGTCAAAAGCCTTGTTGCAAAAATGTGACCTCCCATCAATTATAATTGCACGTGGAGTACCAAACCTTGTGAAAATATTCTTCTTCAAGAAAGCCACTACACTTCTCGCCTCATTGTTGGGTAAAGCGACGACCTCAACCGCGATCAAGATGTAGGTGTTTCCACAAAAACTCACAAAAGGGCCCAAGAAGTCAATGCCCCACACATTGAAAATATCAATCTCCAAAATGGTTGTGAGAGGAATTTTATTTTTCTTTGAGATTCCACCGGCCCGTTGACATTCATCACATCTTTTCACTAACTCACTTGCGTCCTTGTAAAGAGTGGCCCAAGAGAAACCACTACTAAGCACTTTGGCCGTCGTTCTTGCTCCACCATGATAAACGAAGAGTGACAATCCCCAAGAATATCACCTTTCTCTTCTTCCGGTACACACCTCCTAATCACCCAATGCGTACAAATCCGGAAAAGGTATGGTTCATTCCAATAATAGTCTTGACAATCCCATTTGAGCTTCTTCCTTTGGCCTGAAAAGAACTCATCCGGAATGATTCCACACACAAGAAAATTTGCTAAGTCCGCAAACCATGGAACCTCTTTCATTGAAATTGCCGAAAGTTGCTCATTGAGGAAGGATTCAATGATTTCAAGGCCATCATGCGGCCTCCCCTCCTCCTCCAAACAAGACTAGATCCACAACTTGGTTTTCACTACCTTTTCTCTCTTGAATGTCAATATCAAATTCTTGTAACAAGAGCATCCATCTCATCAACCGAGCTTTTGAGTCCTTTTTGCTCATAAGATAACGAAGTGCCGCATGATTTGTGTCGACAATAACTTTTGCACCCATCAAGTATGGTCGGAACTTCTCAATTGCAAACACAATAGCAAGGAGCTCTTTCACCGTAACAGTATAGTTGAATTGGGCACTATTTATGGTCTTACTAGCATAGTAGACCGGATGAAAAATCTTGTTGATACGTTGCCCCAAAATGGCCCAACCTCTACGTCACTTGAATCACACATGAGTTCAAAAGGAACACTCCAATTTGGAGCGGTGATGATGACAGTAGTTGTCAACTTGAGCTTCAACAATTCAAAAGCTCTTATGCAATCATCATTGAAATTAAACTTGGTAGCCTTCTCAAGAAGCTTGCACAACGGGTTCACCACTTTAGAGAAATGTTTGATAAAGTGCCGGTAAAACCGTGCATGGGCTAAGAAACTCCGCACGCCCTTTACCGAAGTTTGGGGGTGGAAATTTAGAAATCACCTCAATCTTTGCCTTGTCAACTTCAATTCCATTCCTTGAGATTTTATGGCCAAGACAATACCTTCCTCGACCATGAAATGGTATTTCTCACAATTGAGCACCAAATTGGTTTCTTCACATCTAGCCAACACTTTGTCTAAGTTTGCAAGACAATCATCAAGAGAATATACAGCCATCGAGAAGTCATCCATGAAAACTTCAAGGTAGTCCTCCACCATGTCCATGAAAATATCCATCATACACCTTTGAAAAGTCGTCGGTACATTGCACAAACCAAATGGCATCCGCTTGAAAGCAAAAGTACCATAGGGACATGTAAAAGTTGTTTTCTCTTGATCTTCCGGAGCACTGAGAATTTGGTTGTAGCTTGAGTACCCATCAAGAAAACAATAGAAAGCACGACCGGCCAATATATCGAGCATTTGATCTAAGAAAGAAAGTGGAAAGTGATCCTTCCTTGTGACTTTGTTGAGCTTGCGATAATCCGTACACGCGCTCCAACCGGTCACCGATCTTGTAGAAATAAACTCACTCTTGTGATTGGTGACCACCGCCATGCCCCCTGCTTTGGGACACATTGAACCGGAGAAGTCCACGAACTATCGGAGATGGGGTAGAGAACCTCAGCACTCAACTACTTGATAATCTCTTTCTTGACAACTTCTTGCATAGCCTCATTAAGTCTCCTTTGATACTCAATAGATGGTCTAGCCTAATCCTCCAACTCGATCTTATGCATACAAAAGGAGGGGATTATACCCCGAATATCTGCCAAGGTCCACCCAATATCCTTGTTCCTCTTTTGTAGCACTACCTGTCGCGCCCCGTTATATCGCGAAAGTGGGTTTCGACATGTGACAACTCTTTTAAATGGGCATTAATAGAGGAGAGTCACCAACTAATGATTTTAAGGTGCGTTAGGGAACCTTTTTTCAAATAACTCTATTTGGCTAGTCTACTTCACCAAATATCGAGTAAGGGCTCAAATTACCTCAAAAAGAAGGTGCTAGGCACACTTCGAGGTCCACAACTGTGGTTCTCGGCCAAATTTTACACTATATGGATTAGATAATTAAGCTAGGTGATCATATAAGTAAAGAAAGATGTAGAAGTTTAAGGCTCTACTATAACATAACCCACAAGAATTACGCTATATAGATGATTGGTACAAATCTTAAAGATTACAAGGGTACAACTGCGTTGGTCTATATTAAATGACTAAGTGTGAACAAGAAATATATAAAAGGGAAAGAGGGGGGGGGGGGTCCTAAGTTTTTTAGCCTAAAGGATCACTCCGTGCAACAAATATAATACTCCGATACTCCCTTAAGGTAGGCGTTGCTCATATTATTCGACGGGCATAGACTATCACCTCCTGCTACCCAATTACTATGTTGAAGGTGTTTACTTAAAACCGTTCTAATTTAATTCTAAGTCGTGTTCTATGAGTGCATTACCTGTCCCATGCCTATGGTGAGGGAGGCTTTGGACCTACTATTTGGGTGATTCTAGAATTTTCTTAAGGTGCTCAAAAATGATAAAACTAGCGTACATTCAAAAACATATAGGACTACACATAAATGAAAGGAAAGGATCAAGTTAACCTCCACACGTAAGCAGCAAATTGCACGCAAGCAGATTCAACATAGGCAGTTTTTAGACGCATTGGAATCATTAAGTCCTGTAGGCATGATTTCTATGTGATTTCGATTTCCAGTATTGTGCAAACGATACTGCTTTTTTAGACTAACTCATAGACAGCTTAGAACCGTTGCAAGTCCTATATACATAATTTCTAATTATTTGCGTAATAAGGTAGTAAAACGATCCTAGAATTCCCAATTACCAGTGGTGATTTTATAGATATGCTTCTTAGGCAGGTGACAGTGTTCTATAGGAAGGATTTCTAGTAGTTGATAACTGAGATTGAATTTATATACTTTATCCCTATAGGCATGGCGTCTAAGTGTGGCAATGCGACGAAGTAACAAAGTAATTGATTAGTTGATTAAAATCCTATAGTCATGATATGTAAAGGAGCAGTGTAATAGAAATAGTTGATTAATTATTTAACACCCTATAGTCATGGTATCAAAAAGGGCAGTGTGCTAAGAGCAACAGAAATAATTGATTGATTAATTAATTAAAACCCTTTAGATATGGTATTTAGAGGAGTATTAGCGAAACATGCGTTATTGTATCCTTTAGGGATGTTATCTAAGTGTGCACAATAGTGGACTTGGAAACATGTATAGCAAATACTTAGACATGCTTTAGACAATTGAGTGAAGTGTGTGCAATTTCCTATAAGAATGCTTTCTATGAGTGTGTAGAAATAGAGCGTATCCAACAAAATAGCAAACAAAGAATGAAGACTCTATAGGCATATTTTCTACCCTTTTATGCAAAATAGAATATACCCGTTCCCCCAATTTCATTAACACCCTAATTGTTTGTTTACAAAATTATTATACTCCTAGATAATAAATACAAGTACAAATATTACATAAAGGAACAACTGCAATCCTAGGAATAGGCCCAAACAAAAGTAATCCAGCACTGATTGGGCCTTCAACAACCTCACTCTTCACACAAAAAGCAGACCCAAATCTCATGCTTAGCAGAACAATAGGGTATGTCTGAATCCGGCCTCCAGATCAAACAACATACATGCCCCAATACCAGGCCCAAGATACATGACTTAATTAACAGAACTGATGCCCAAACTGACCATACAAGTGACAACTATATACCAAGTCACAAAGACAGGATTACACAAAATAAGGTGGGCTCATGCTGTATTTCCAGAAACAAGCTCAAAGTGACAGGTTTGAACATCATAAGCTAGAAAACCACCCCAAATAGAGTTATAAAGTAAAGCATGATCCATAATTAGCCTAAAGGACTTTAAGCATAAGAGTTTTGACATGAAGGTCTAGCAGAATCAAAGACAGGAACAAGCGAAATAACAATCTTCACATGAGAGTTCTAATATGGGAGCCTAGTGAAGGTATGAGCATAACAAATAGGGTAGTGGGCATAGTCTACAATGGTTGACAAGCAATCACCTAGTGTAACATGGGAAACTTAACATGCTGAGCAACAGTCATAATACAAAAGTTCAGAAACATTACCAAAATTAGCAGAATAGGTATGCATCAGGACTTATACCAGTTAACCATATATATAGAAGAAAGGCTATATATTGAAGTCTTAGGAAATATTTGAAGAACACAGAATTGAACAAGTCAAGAGCCTACATTAGCGTTTACAAATAGCAATAAAACATGTTATGCTAGTTTAGAAGTTCAGGCAATACTGGCACTTAGAAATTACATAAGCATAGATCAACCATAAGGAAGTTAACAAGTTGTACAGGAATTACTCAATAAGAGATAATACATTAGAACAAATTTTAGGCACAGATTAATCTATCACAAGAATCTAAAACAAGCAGGGAGATTAAATCATGACACGCAACAAATATAAGCATTCATCCATAAACAAACACACTAGGCTAAGCCGGCTTAAGACAGTCAGAGCTCATGGGCAAACATCAAAACTTATAACCTTAGGAAAGTTCTGATCTAGGAAACATAAGGCTACATGATAACTTTAAAGAAAAGACGACCACAGATAGAGATAACAAAGTAGCATATTGGTTCATCGAAGCTTAAGTGACATAGATATACATCGCATGAACACAAGCACAAGAAAATGAAATTGCGAGAGTCGAAGGTACTTACAGTTACAAATTAATGAACAGGCAAATGAGAAGAGCAATTTCTAGTAGTAATTCAAATAACAGTAGCAAAGAGCAGCAGAATCCCAAAATCCAGTGCATCAGAGTTCCCAAGGGTTTCAAATGAACCCCGGGCAGTGTTCGCACTAAGAAGGAGCACAGTCGAATTCTAATGGCCTTGGCTTTCACTCGGCCAAGGTCTCAAGTTTCAGAATATAATAAGTGAGAGTGAAAGAATCATACAGTGGTCGAGTTCTTTTTGGGAATTAGGGGAGGAATTTATATAGTAGTAAAGATCAACACATAGATAAGGAAATACAGTCAATCGAACACAAATAAGGATTGAGAAGCATGCAAAATCACTCAGAATCAATTTAAGAGAAAATCGAGTAATCCCTAGTTTAAAAGGAGAGCACAGATGGTTGAAAATCTCACTGAATCAGACCCATATAGCCTGGTAGTGAGTGTATACAGACGAAATATCGTCTAAATCTCGAAGGTCGAAGGCGATGGAACTTGATTTGGGAGATTGTTACTTGCTAAAGATGGGCAAGTACTTTGTAATACCATAATCGTGTAAGTAACAACGAGACATAGAATACAAGGTAATAGAATCATGGATTGATTCCATTTTGGGGCTAGATTTGGAGAGGATTTGGAGATACGACGGCTAGGGTTTCTCAGAGAAAAAGAGAGTATAGATGATTTAGGGGCGGCTGCTAGGCGGAAATGTCTCTAGGGTTTGGGTTAAGGAGATATAAGGAAAGGGGAAGGGCTATTGGGGGTCGTTGATCATCTAAGATCAACGACCATGATTAAAGGAGAAGTGGGGTGGGCCAGGAGATGGATATATGGTAATGGGCTACTGATACTGGGTAAAGGTTAATGGGCCAAGGTTTTGGTTCGAAATTAGCCCTATATTGGGCAAAGAATTAAATACACGAAAATTATTTAAAGTAAATTATAAAAAAAATAATTTATAAAAAAATAATTGATGAATAATAAAATATTAATTATGCAGTAAATGCTTGAAAATAATATCCTAACATTATAAAAACATAAAATGCTATTTTAGTGTAAATAAAGTAATTATATATAAAATATAGGCTATTATTGTAAAATTGCATGAATAACTCAAAGATACATATGTAATTATATGAAATAAAGTAAAAATGTTATAAAATAGGCATGTGAGTATAAATAATATATTTGGATGATTAGGTCATCACAAAATAATTTGAAGGGGTAACTAAATAAATATTTGAACAATTTAAATGCAAGAAATCAATTTTAAAGCCTTAAAAGTTATGAAAAATTACAGAAAGTGCTTATATGATTCTTGTAAATTGGTGATGATGCAGGAATGATATTTTGAAAGTATATGGGATTTTTATGAATATATGAGGAAAAAATTGGGTATCAACAACTACCCCTCTTTATCCGGGAATGATGAAAGATTTGTCGGGTAAAGAAAGTGATGACCAATTTTGTCTGAAATGAGTGGGGATGATGCATTTTTTTAAAAATGGGGGTCGAACCCTGGTTCTTGAGTTGCTTACATATCCCCGGTGCTATGGAAATCAGTCCAGTAGTTCTGGATCCAACGGCGAACGAAATCGATGGAGTTGTTATCCGAGTGGTCGTGTATTTCGAAAAAAATCTTTTGGATGTGATAGTGACGGATAATTTTAGGTGGAGTTATGAATGCAAATTTGAATGTCACGGATGTACAAGGCAAATATTTGAGCGGTCACGGAAAAAAGAGTAATCAATTATTGATAGTCGGTTACGTTCGAGATGATTGAAGGATGTGAACATTGTGAACGAAAACCGGAGCGAGAATTGCTTCTACTTGTAGGACGGTTACCTACCGAATTACTTGCAAAACTTATTACACGATGCACGCGAGTATACGGGGTTATTACGAAAATTTAAACATGATGCAAGTTTCCTTCAGACCATGAGAGTTGTCTTTGGACGATGAGGATGATGTGCTTAGACCATGACGTCCTGGGCCATGAAGCGTATGATAAGGGATTTGCAGGCAATGAAATGGTATCCTTGGGCTATGAGGATGACGCCTCTAGACTATGACGCCTTTGAATAATGATATGCAATTTTGAGAGATCCTCAGGCCATGGAATGGTGTCTTTGGGCTATGAGGATGGTGCCTTCGATCTATGGTGATATCGATCGTTTGATAGAGGAAATAGGTAGTGCTTAGTCATATGCGAGAACGAGACAAGACAAGGCTTAGTCTTGTATGAGATGAGGGCAATGCTTAGCCCTATGTAAAGAGAGGAGGCAATACTTAACCTTGTGCAAAGAATGGAGACAATGCTTAGTCTCATTCAAGGAAAGGCAGTGCTTAGCCATATGCAATAATGCAGGCGGTGCTTAGCCTCATGCAAATAACGGAGACAAGGCTTAGTCTCATGCAAGGGAAGTCAATGCTTATCCTTATGCAATAATGGAGACAGTGCTTAGTCCGATGTGATGTAGCGAAGACAATGCTTAGCCTCCTGCAAAGAAAAGCAGTTCTTAGCCTTATGCAATAATGGAGGCAGTATTTAGCCTCATGCAAGGAATGAAGACATTTCTTAGTCTCATGCAAGGAAAGGAAATGCTTAGCCTTATGCAATGGTGAGGGCAATGTTTAGCCCTATGAAAGGAGTGGAGACAATGCTTAGTCTCGTGCAGGGAAAGGAGGTGCTTAGCCATATGTAGGAAGAGATACGATTAAATATGAGAGGAAAAAAATATTCTTAGCTTGACGTACTTGGCGACTTCTGCCGGTGTGAAGATAGTGATCTCATTGTATGTACGTTTTTGCAGATGTGTTTGTTATGTCCCTCGTGACTGCATTCAAAGAAAAATCATGAGTTTTGAGGGAAAGGTTGGTTCGTGCCTTTGATTCTTCGTTTCGTCTTTGCTCCTTGTCTTGAGGTCTTGTTTGAGTTACCTAGAGTAATGCCTGGCTACTATAGAAAATGAAATTTTCGAAAAATATGCATTTGTGATAAATCGTTTAAATGAAAAATGCAGTGTGTTCAACACGTGTGATGATGCATAAAATAAATAATGTTTGAATCGGAGACCGTGACACATTTTGAGACATTACAACCTCCTCAACTCGGAATTTTGAGGACCCTTCTCAAAATTTTGCTCCAGTTTAAATGCATAATTCTGGAAATACATTTCTTGGCGTTCCTTGACGTGATGGTATTGACAAACTCGAGATCTTACCCCAGTTTCTGATCGTAGAGGGAATCAGAATCCCCTAGGTTAACGACCTCAGTTTCCTCCAAGTTAGACTTTGGTTTGTTTTTAAAATTCTCTACTTCTTTGACAATTTCCTCAGGTATAATATCATCATCCATATCCTCTGAGTCACTGTCCCTGTGTTGCATTGTCTCATTACATGTCACAGTCGTGGTTCATCAGGATATGTAATAATTATGCTAAAAATAATGTAGAAAGATAATAATAAATACGAAAAGCAATAATGCATTAATAAAGCTTAAAACTATCAACAAGTACGACTTGATATCTCGAGTAATTATTTAAAAACAAAATACTAAAAATATTTTAAATTCTCAAAAATAATTTAAAAATAAGTCATGCTGATGCCAGGCTACCCAGGTACTCGGCGAGCCTGGGATGGTGCAACGGTCTAGTTCTTGAGAACAACTCCTTCTCCCACTGTCTGAATGGTAAGGTCTTCCTCCTCCATCTCCAAAATTGCACTTCAGTCCATGTCTTCCTCAGCCAAAAATAGCTTCCTCATATTGGCCAAAATCTTGTCTTCTTCAGATACCCACATTATGTTAGTCTGACGGAATGTCTGATGCAAAAAGGTGGTAAGGGTTGTTCCAGCGGATAGTAATCAGCGCTCCATGGCGTTGTCCAATCCTGATATTCTTGTACGGTATATTCATACCCGAGTCCAAAGATTGTACCATGATACTATGGTCGTATGGGTTCTGTGATCCCCTGTAGCTTTCGGCCAAGACCCTTTCTTGGTTCATATCCTATCCACAACAATATGCTTTCTATCTTATTGCTCCACCATCGATCCTTTTCAATTGCGTTAACACGCTCAATGCGGTGATATGTTTCTCCGCCCAATTTCCTCCCGTTTTTGATGACTGGAACGGTCTAGTTGGTGTAGATAGGGTTGCTTCCGTCTCCATGAATGATCACCTCCCGATGATTCCACTCGAACTTCACATCCTGGTGTAGAGTAGAGGCCACTGCCCCAGTTGCATGTATCCACGATCGTCCCAACAACAGGTTGTAAGTAGAAGAAATATCTATCACTTGGAATTTGACACCAAACCAGGTCGGGCCCATCTGTAGACCGAGGTTGATTTCTCCGATAGCGATTCTCTAAGATCCATCAAACGCTATCACATTTATGCTTCCCATCCGTATCTCATGCGGGCCTTTACTAATCTTTTCAGAGTGGTCAGCAGGCATATGTTCAGTATCGAACCTCCATCTATTAGGACTCTAGAAATAAACTTGTCCTCAAATTGCACTACGATGTGCAATGCTTTATTGTGACTTAACCTTTCTGGTGGTAACTCATCTTCGTGGAAAGTAATTTTGTGACTCTCCAGTACTTGTTCGACCATGTTAGCCATCGCTCCACTAATGATGCCAGCGGGTACATAAGCTTTACTTAACACTTTCATCAAGGCATTCTTATGTGCGTCTGAATTCTGCAACAATGATAAAATGGATATTTAGTAGAGAGTCTTGTTTAGGTGGTCCACAACAGAGTATTCCCTAGCTTGTATCTTCCTCTAAAGATCATCAGTGCCTGTCTCAACAGCAGGTGGCTTAGATGCAGCTTCTTTGCTCGTTCCTCCTAGATTCTCAGGTGTGTAAACTCTGCCGGTTCTAGTCATACCTTTCACGACACCTATCTCTTCCATCTTGGCTTTTTCCTTTCTTCTTGCTTCCGCAACATAATCCCATGGGATGGTAACAGACTTATAAGATGGTGTGGGAGCTACCATCACAGTGAAAGGTGTAAATACCTCGACCTCAAACGGTGCCTGAGTTTGCACCACAATCAGTGTGAGGGTAACTGGAGATGTTTTAGGAGTATCCTCCTCTCGAATAAGTCTGACTTATCCTTCCTGATCCCATTCCTTATCAGTTTCTATCACGTTCACTCCCTCACCCCTATGATCCAGGAGAGGGTTATTGATGACATTTGGTATGGCTTCCTTTGCTTGTATAACCTTAGTAGAAATTAGTGTCTGAATCTTTTCTTTTAACATGCGACACTCCTCAATGGGATGACCCTTCATGCTTTAGTGATAGGCACAAGTTTGGTTGGGGTTAATCTACTAGGAAGGGTTCTCAACAGCAACAGTAGGAATTTGGGTGATGTAACCAGCGACTTTCAGTCTCTCATACAGTTGGGCTATAGGTTCAACAATTTGGGTGTATTGTCTGAGAGTTCTGCGATCGAAGTTTTGGCATGGCTTTGGGTAGTTTAGCCTGGTGGGTGGAGGTGAATGGTAATATACAGGTTGAGTGTTATAGGTATGGTAGGTGGTGGAAGGAGGTGAACGGTAATATACAGGTTGAGTGTTATAGGTATGGTAGGTGGTGGCAGGGTATTGGTATTTTGGGGGTGAGGGTTGATATGTGGGTGGAGGTGCTTGGTATGTGAGGGGAGACTTAGGGCCCTGGGCTACCATCATGGCACCCACTTCTTTCTTCTTTGAAATACCTCCTGATTGCAAGGCTTTATTTGTGGCTTGCAGTGCCTCGAAATTAGTCACCATCCCGCTCTTGATTCCTTTTTCTATTCTTTCTCCTAACTTGATGATATCTAAAAACTTGTGATTCTCAATGACCGTCAACCTTTCATAATATTGCGGATCATTAGGTCTAACAAAGAACTTGTTCATTTGTTCTTCTTCAAGTGCTGGCCTTACCTTTGCAGCCTCTGATTTCCAGCGAGTAGCATACTTGAGGATGTTTCTATCAGCTTTTTCTTGATGTTTTGAATATAGAAAATGTTTGGTGCATTCTCTGCATTGAACCCGAGTCTGTCCATGAAGCCTGATGCCATACTTGCCCAAATAGCCCACTTCTTCGGGTTTTGACGGATATACTAAGACATGACGTCTCATGTAAGGCTTCGCATGAACAGTTTCATGCGGATTTGTTCATTCTTACCCACTCCTACAAGTTTGTCGTAGTAGGTTCTCAAATGCACCTTCGGATCTCCAGTTCATCGAACATCTCAAACTTAGGAGGTTTGTAACCCTCCGGCAATTCTACATCTGGTTGGATACACAAATCTTCATAGTTTAAAACTTCAATGCGTTTCTTGCCTTCAACACTCTGGACTCTCCCTGTCCGTTTCTTGAGTTCCTCTGCATATTTTGAATGAGCAGGTCCTTTTCAGTTGGCTTAGGTATGTATAGGGCTTGCTGTGGGTATGAGGTAAGGTTTCCTTGTATATTGGGTTACTTTGATAAGTTCCCGGAACTTGGGTATATGGGTAATTATTGATTGAGTTTTGGGGATCGGGAGTAGATTGTGGTGCATTTAGGGGAGTGTGATTAGTGGTGGTTTGCGGATATTGAGTTGGGTGATGGTGGTGCTGTTGGGAGTTTGCACTAGTGGTGGGTTAAGGTTTTGTAGAAGTGCGAGATTATGATATTGGTGCGGTGCGGGAGGATTCAGAGCTATGGGCGGTGGATTCTGGTTTGTATGTTTTGTGGTGGTGTTTGGTTTTGAGTGGTTGGGTTTTGCTGGTTGATGTTGGAACATTGAGACTAAGGGAAAGGTTTGCCAGTTTTTGGAATTGTTTAAGCTCACCTTGTAGCTCAAGGATTTTCTGCTCCAAACGTAAGACCAACTTATTTTGTCCTAGAGTGCTTCTACAAAAATAAGTTTCAACATTTTCTGCCGCAGTAGCATTATCATTCCAGATACCGCTTAAATCATCCATCTTCCCTTTGCCTTTTTCTTTTCTTTTCGGGTCGCTAGGTAGAGGAGGAGGTGGAGGACCTCTGGATCTAGTGTGGTAGGCTGATTATGCCAGTATGCACGAACCAACCTTTGGGAATAGGAATAAATAAAAACAAAAGATAACCGAATCAGTAAGACAAAGGAAAAGACTGTTTGCAATATTTAAGCATGTATCACAAAAAGTCATGCAATAATTTGCGTCCTAATTTTGGGGACCTCATTGTGCCTGAGGTAGGCCTAAGCGACACATAGACTTGGAGAAAATTGATGCCAATGTTTGCTTCATTTCATTAGTGTGAAAATAAGCCAAAACAATCTTTCACTAAATCGACAATAATAATAATTATCAAATCACTAATGACATTAAGCCTTATTACATCGAAATATAATCTAAACTAGAAAGCAGTAAAGAATATCATCTCCTAATCTACTTGGTCCCTGAAGGCCCTTCTCCATGCTTGGCTCTCTTGACCCCATCAATCATGTTTCCCAAATCACGCATGTCCAGTAGCAAATAAGCCTTTGCCAGCTTCCCTCCTTCCTCGTCGTTCATGCCTTGACAATCCCACAGTCTCTTCCTTATCTTCCCTTCTAGCTCCATCAATCCTTGCTCTAGATATTCTAACCTTTCGGTCGACTTAGTGGAAATCTCTTTCCATTCCCTTATCACCTCCACATTTACTTTATGTTTTTCTAGATGTTTAGCTTTAGACTCGAACACCCTTTTGCGTAGCCTCTTGTACTTCACATGTGCCTCAGCCACTTCATCTATGATCCTATCATTCAGATTGACTTCTGGTTTGATGTCCCCAGCTATGTCATCTTCTAACCATGATAGATAATAGTACATATGGCTGGCATGATACGTGTCTGGCTTAATAGTTTCTATTTCCACGATGATCTTTTGGTTCAACATGTTTTGTGCTTCGAACTTTAATGGGATGACATCTCCCTTGAAATCTGCCTTGTACTGAACCATGTTGGAACCTAGGTATAGCTTATTTTCTTCCAGCTTGCCTCATTACCCTTTTAGGACTATCCCATAGTAACTTGGCGAAACCCCTTATTTCTTCTAGGAGAGGAGTCATTTCTATATTGGCAAATCGAAAAAGAACTCTTTTCTCTTCCTAGAACATGGTAGCGGCCTCGATCAGTTCCCTATTTCTTCGAATGTTCAACAAAGATGGCAGGTCGCCAAGTACTCTCCTCACATGATTCCTATCGCAGGGTGCAAGGTTTTTCCACTAGTAAATTAGCAAAGGCGGGATATTTTAGACCATACTGAACCTGGGGATTTCTATTTTCTGCAAACAAACAAAGGTTAGCCCCTTTCCCCTCCAGATTTGACTACTTACGTAATAATGATCAACATATTGGCATGTTTTCTCCAAGTAATGCACATAATATGATGGTGTCCTATTGGGATTATGGAAATCCCGTCGGACTTTGGACAAGGTTCATCTTAAGTGGGTTGATACGTCAATGACGTCTCAATCCGTACTAGGTTTAGCATGATGTATGTACATTTCAAATAAGATTGGAGTTTCTAGAGAGGTCTAGACTGGTACCCTCAGGTGGACAACTTGAGAGGGAAAGGCACGGGACCGTCGACTGCACCGCTGATCGACTAGTCTACCGCAAATAAGCTTTTCCGGTTTAAAAGGGTGATTTCAGGAAAGCGCAGACACTCATTAAGCGCCGCTATGTTGATAATAAGCATGAATGGAGTATGATATGGAGCATGAGTTTTGCAGAAATAGTAACACATTGCCAAGTATGTGCATGATAAAAGTGCATAAAAACAGTAAATAATATGATAAAAATGAACAAGAGTAGGAAAAAAGAGAAAAGAAAAGAAAGACAAAAAAAGAGAAGTCTTTAACTCATGAAAACTTACGAGAATGTGATGAAGCAAGTAGGGAAATAGGGACAAGAGAGTCATGATATAACAGTCTTAGACAAGATGAAAGAAATGGGGAAAGGACGTACATGTCATAGCAATAAAGGGAAACAGGGAGGGAATGTTCATGTCAAAGCAATTTAGACAAATAAAGGAAAATAAAGGAAGGGATGTGCATGCCATAGCAATTTAAACAAATAAAGGAAAATAAGGGAAGGGATATGCATGTCATAGAAATTTAAACAAATAAAGAAAATAAGGAAAATGATGTACATAAAAATAATCCACATAAGTCAACTTCGTTATGGTAAGAGCCTAAGTATCCCCAATATAGTCGTCATGTTGTCGCGCCCTGTTTTCTCGTGAAAGCATGTTTCGACGTGTGACAACTCTTTTAAATGGGTATTAAAAGAAGGGAGTCACCACATAACGATTTTTAAGGTGCGTTAGGGCACATATTTGCAAATAACTCTGTTTTACTAGTCTATGTCACCAAAGATCGGGTAAGGGCTCAAATTACCTCAAAGAGAAGGTGTTAGGCACTCTTTGAGGTTCACAATTGTGATTCCCGGCCGAATTTTACACTATATGGATTAGATAATTAAGCTAGGTGATCATATAAGTAAAGAAAGATATAGAAGTTGATGGCTCTACTATAAAATAACCTATAAGAATTACGCTATATAAATGATCGGTACAAATCTTAAAGATTACAAGGGTACAACTGCGTTGGTCTAAATTAAATGACTAAGTGTGAACAAAAAATACATAAAAGGGAAAGGAGGGAAACTAAGCTTTTTAGCCAACAACAAATATATAAAAGGGAAAAGGGGGGGGGGGGGATACTAAGTTTTTTAGCCTAAAGTATCACCCCGTGCAACATAAATAATACTCTGCAACTCCCTTAAGGTAGGGGTTGCTCATATTATTCAGCGGGCATAGACTATCATCTCCTTCTACTTAATAATTATGTTGAAGTTGATTACTTAAAGGCGCTCGAATTCAATTCTAAGCCGTGTCCTATGCGCGCATTACCCTTCCCATGCCTATGGTCCAGGAGGCTTTGGACCAACTATTTGGGTGGTTCTAGACTTTCCTTAAGGTGCTAAAAAAATGATAAAACTAGCTCACATTCAAAAACAGGTAGGAAAACACATAAAGGTAAATAATGGCTCAAGTTAACCTCCACACGTAAGCAGCAAATTGCACGCAGGCAGATTCAGCAGTAGGCAGTTTTTAGACACATTGGAATCATTAAGACCTATAGGCATGATTTCTATGTGATTCCGATTTCCAGTATTGTACAAGTGGTACTGCTTTTTTAGACTAACCCATAGATGACTTAGAAGCATTGCAAGTCCTATAGGCATGATTTCTAATTATTTGCGTAAAAAGGTAGTGAAACAATCCCAAAATTTCCAATTACCAGTGCTAATTTTATAGATATGCTTCTTAGGCAGGTGACTATGTCCTATAGGAAGGATTTCTAGTAGTTGATAACTGAGATTGATTTTATATACTTTGTCTCTATAGGCATGTCGTCTAAGGGTGTCAATGCGACGAAGTAACAAAGTAATTGATTAGTTGATTAAAATTCTATAATCATGATATGTAAATGAGCGGTGTAATAGAAGCAGTTGATTAATTATTTAACATCCTATAGTTATGGTATCAAAAAGAGCAGCGTGCTAAGAGAAATAGAAATAATTGATTGATTTATTAATTGAAACCCTATAGACATGGTATCTAGAGGAGTATTAGTGAAACACGCGTTATTGTATCCTCTAGGCATGTTATCTAAGTGTGCACAGTAGTAGACTTGGAAACAAGTATAGCAAATACTTAAACATGCTCTAGACAATTGAGTGAACTATGTGATTTTCTATTATCATGCTTTCTATGAGCGTATAGAAATAGAGCATGTGAAACAAAATAGCGAACAAACCATGAAGATCATATATGCATGTTTTCTACCCTTTTATACAAAATGGAATATACCCATTCCCCCAATTTCATTAACACCCTAATTGTTTGTTTACAAAATTATTATAGGCCCATATAATGAATAAGTACAAATATTAAATAACTCTTATGGTGATTTTTTGGGTGATTTGGAAGGCTACGTGTGTTGTTATGTTTGGGGGGTCTAGAGTATATGTGAAGAGAATCATATTTCAAATATTATCTCATCTGAAATGGACTTTGTCCAAGGTTAGAGTGGGGCGAGAATGGACTTGTAAATGGAATGGTATCTGCCAGCAAGTTTTTAATTTAGTGCCTAAAATTGTATGCATTACGGTTAAGTGGGAGAAGCCTCATATGGCTTGGTGCAAATTGAATACGTATGGCTCCAAAAATATGGAGGGACATGTTGGAGTTGGTGGTATCTGTAGAGACCACTCAGGGACTTTGCTTACGACCTTTTCTCAATCGGTTGGGAGTATTAGCAGCAATATGGCAGAGGTTAAAGATGCTCTAATAGGGTTAAATTGGTGCATACCGAATGGTTTGGACAATATTATTTCGAAATGTGATCCTTTCCTCGTGATTGATATGATCAGAGGAAAATCAAAAGTCCTATGGCAGATGATGGATATCATCAAGCAAATTCAGAATCTTGTTAGCCAGGTAAACTGTGTGATTTGTCATTGTTTTAGGGAAGCTAATCAAGTGATGAATGCCCTCTCTAAATGGATTATTGAGAATGATGAATTGAATACCTTCTCTTAGTTTGACTTACCAGCTGCTGCTAAAGGGCCTTATAGAATGGACTGCTTACAAATGGTTTCCTTCATACATAGACAAAGGAAGAATTTTTTTGTGTAAATAGCAGAAGTGGCAAAGATTCCAAGGAATGTAGCTATGTTTTTGTATAAGGTTCAAGCTATTTGGACCTTGTATAGCCGGTTAAATCCTGTCAAGTTTGAGAATTTTTGTATCTCTTCTATGTTTTGCGAGGTGGGGCATTGTGTCCCCTCATCTTTTCTAATTTGGACTATTTTAATGATAGGGTCACGTCACCTTACGGCATAATTAAACCAAAAACAAATTCCTCAAAATCAGAATAAAACTAGGGTAAAATAAAAATCAAAACCCATCCGTGCCTCTTGAGAGCTCTAGCGACAGGCGATTTGCGACGACTGGGAGTCGAAGCTCGAGCAGGCCTCTCATGGTGTCTCCAGGCACTGGCCAGCCTCCTTTTGAAGCTGGTCAATCGTCTTTTCCAACCCCACAACCCCAAACAACATCTAACAACCCTAATCCAATCCCTAACTATGCACAATTATTACAACCCAAAACAATTAATGCGTCCATGCAAACCCTAGCTAAACTTCCTATAAAACCTGTCGAGTTTCTTCATGGTGAGCCAGTGGTTGAGTGGAAGAAGCAGGAGGTCAAACAATCCATCGTCCAACAAGGTATTCAATTGGCAGTTCTTGGGAAATTTTCGTATGGAAAGCCTATCATCAGTGAATTACGCAAAGTTAATCCCATTCAATGTGAGATTAAAGAAGATTGTTCAATTGGTTTAATAGAGGACAATCATGGATTAATAAGTTTTTCTTTAATGGAGGATTATGTTATCTTCTCTCAAATCCATTATTTAAAAGCTCAAGCTGAGATGTGGCAGATGCGATGCACAAAGTGGAACCTGATAAGTTAGGATCTTAACGTGTTTTATGCCCCTACTTGCCTATGCTTTGGTTAAAAATTGCTACAAAATAGTCCCAAAATGCTCACAAGTTGTACTTGATTGCAGGTTTGATCGACAAAGCGACGAATGTCAAATATCGGCTCAAAAAGGAGTGAAACCTGCTCAAGTGTCAAAGACTAAGCAAGTTGAGGAAAAGAGGACCTAGTGCGGACCGCACAAGTGTGAACGCGGCCGCACTAAGAGGTTCAGAGGATGGCAGATTCAAGGGGAAGGCTATGCGGCCGCGGTCCGCGGTCAGGCTCCGCGGCCGCGCTACTCTTTTACGCGGTCCGCGGAGCAGGGATTCAGAGAGTCAAAAATTTGACCACTTCCCAGCAAAGCGGCCCGCATTCATTTTTTATGCGGCCGCGCCAACTTCCACCGCGGCCGCGCTACATTTTCACGCGGTCCGCGGTCCTCAACTTCAGAGAAGAAGAAACCAAGAGTTCAAGAGCCAGTGCGGCGGCGGTCATGTTTGCGCGGTCCGCGCTGACCCTGCAGGGGTATTTTTGTCCAATTTTTTCAGCCCAATATAAATAGGACCTTTTTCCATTTTTAGGTCAAGTTTTATGTTCTGAACGCAGCTGAGCTCGTGAGACCAAATAGTTTAGCCATTTTTGGCACTTTTGCTCTTCAATATTGTATTTTCTTCCTAGCAATTAATTAATATGCTTACTTCTTCATCTATTTCTTTAATTTTTGTATCTAGCATGAGTAGCTAAACTCACTAGCTAGGGTTGTGGCTCAACCCTAGTGTGGGTAATTGATGGGTGTTGCCATCTAAGGCTAGATTGATATTGGGTGTTTGTTATTTGGGTTGATTTTAGGTTTTAATTAAGGATTGGTGGTTGCAAATACTGATTCTAGCTTTATGGGTTTAACTCTTCTTGAGAAAGAGAGTCCATGACCCCAAAATTGACCCAACAAGGAATTGGGATGGACCCATGAGAAATGGTAATCCCAATTAACGGGTTAAACCTCGAGAGAGTAATCACCCTATTTGAACCCTAGTTGCTTGGTCTAATTGGCCTACCCAATTGGCCTCGAGAGAGTCAATTGGGCAAAATCACTCTCTCTACCGAGAGGTGTGAGAGTGGGTACAATTGTACAACGGTTATAGCATAAGCCCCAAATATGTCAATCTATCTTTAGTAGCTTCTACCCGTTAATTAGCCACCTAGGAAATGCCACGACCCTAGCGCCTTTCTCTATATTAAATACAACTTAGCAATATTCCCGTAGCATAATTTAGTTTTAATCATTAGTTTTATAAAAGTAGATATAAAAATCATAGAAAAACCAAAAATGTTTGATGTGACATTAGAAGCACAACTGCAATTCTAAACTAGACAGACAATACAACTCCACTACTAGCTCCCTATGGAAATTCGATCCAGAACCACTATTCGGGTAAAAGCTATTGCGACCCGCTCTTCCTACCTTAGTGTAGTGTCGAGTCGGCAGTGATCAACTTTTTGGCGCCGTTGCCGGGGAGCTTACGGTGTTGACTATCTGTTTGGTTAGTTTTGTGTTTTGCTTCTCTTTCCTTCTTGTTTACTAATTTAGTTTGTGTCGATTACTCAGGTACTATGGCTTTAAATGGAAATGACCCTCTTGGAAACGTGATCGCGGGGGAGGAGGTAGAGGATATTGGAGATGAGGAGGTGCCTCTTGTACCTCCCGGACCAAGAAGAGGCCGTCAGGCCAAAATAAATGACAACGTTCCAGACCCTCCTCCGCCACCTCCAAGAGAGGTCCCAAGAGTTCTCCCAAATCAAGGGTACGCGAGTGCCATCATTCCTCCCTGAATCCGGGTGGGGAATTTTCAAATCACAAATGTCATTTTGACCTTCCTCGAGCAACAGGTTATTTTACGGGCGCCTCCGATCAAAATGCATACAAGCACTTGAAGGGGTTCGTAGATACATGCTGGGGCAGCAAACAAACAAACGTGTCAGAGGATGCGTTGAGATTGAGGCTTTTCCCGTTTTCTCTTCGGGGTAAAGCGTTAGATTGGTTAGAAAGGCTCCCAAATCATTCTATCACTACATCGGATGAATTGGCGGACAAATTTATTGCCAAGTTCTTTTCTCCAAGTCATATGGCGGCTCTTCGGGATAAGATTCTAGCTTTCAAGCAAATTCCAACGGAACCTTTGCACGAAATATGGGAAAGATATAGAAAAATGGTGAAGGAGTGCCCTAATAACGACATGACCGAGGCGATGATACAACAAACTTTTTATCGGGGCATCAACACCACGAACCAGTGCATTGTGAACCAATTGGCCGGAGGGAACTTTATGAAACTTTCTTACCAAGAGGCATGTGAAGTACTTGATGAAATGGCCGACACCTCTTCGGCATGGCAAAGCCGAGCGAATGTGCCCCAAGGTGACCCCATGGTCATCCATTTGCACAAGGAATTGAACGATCATGGCCAAGATATTGCCGAGCTAACAACAACTATGAATCAATTGGCGAAGGCGCAATTGCAACAAGTCCAAAACCCACGCCAAGTCAATGCAATGGAAGGTGTTTCTATGTTAAAAAGGAGGCAAAGAGGGCAACAACAACCTCAAGGTAATTGTGAGCAATTTGACAACAACAATGATGGTGGTGGTTATTCGAATGAGTGCTATGATGATCAAAGCGAGGAATGTCAATATGTCAATAACTACCAAGGGAATAGAGGAAATCAAGGGAATCAACAATGGCGTCCCCAAGGCAATTGGGGCAATCAACAAGGCGGCGGTAATTGGAATAACAATAACCAACAACAAGGTGGTAGCAATTGGAACAACAACAATCAAAACAACAATTGGGGTAACCAAGGTAACAATCAAGGCAATTGGAACGGGAACAACAATAATTGGAGCAACAACAATAACAATCAAGGAGGGTGGAATAATGGGGTAGGGGGCAAGGCTTTCAAATGCCCCCCATAAACCAACAACCGAACAATCCACCCCCCTTTCAGTCGCAAGGGTTTAGTTCTTCTGGAAGTGATATGGGGCGGATAGAGATGATGTTCGAGCAGATGATGAAAAAGAACCAAGACTCCGATGCTCAATTGGCTTCCCACAACACATCTATCCGGAACCTAGAAGTGCAACTAGGCCAAATTTCTCAAGCTTTGAATACCCGACCTAAGGGTGCGCTACCAAGTGATACGGTAGTGAACCCGAAGGGAGGTAACAATCATGTAATGGCAGTCACAACTAGAAGTGGAAGAGGCGGTGAAATGCCGGCCTCAAAAGTAAATCAAGTTGTGAATGATGATGTTGGGTTCCAAGAAGATGCGGGTCATTTGATTGTTGAAGATGTGGTTGAGACAAATGTGAACAATGAAGTGAGGATAGATATTGATGAGGCCGAGGTGGAAACTCAAGAGGCCGTGAACCCGTCTAGGGAGCACATAATCGACATGCTGGAGCCGGTGGTGCCAAAAGCCAAGGCACCTTTTCCTAGACCACCTCCACCTTATCCTCAGCGGTTAGCAAAGCAAAAGAGTGACAATCAGTTCAAAAAATTCATAGATATGATGAAAAGCCTTACAATCAATGTGCCTTTGGTGGAGGCACTTGAACAAATGCCGGGCTATGCGAAGTTCATGAAGGATCTAGTCACAAAGAAGCGTTCCATGGATTGTGAAACAATAAAGATGACTCACCAAGTCAGTTCGATAGTGCATTCTATGGCCCCGAAACTTGAGGACCCTGGAGCTTTTACTATCCCTTGCACTATCGGTAGTGCGGAGTTTGCTAAGGCCCTTTGTGACTTGGGGGCTAGCATTAATTTGATGCCTTATTCAGTCTTCAAGACTTTGGGAATTGGGCAACCTAGGCCAACCTCGATGAGACTTCAAATGGCGGACCGGTCGATGAAGCGGCCTTTGGGTATAATTGACGACGTTCTTGTCCGGGTGGACAAATTCATATTGCCGGCCGACTTTGTCATATTGGATTGTGAAGTGGATTTTGAAGTGCCGATTATTCTTGGGAGACCTTTCCTAGCTACGTGGAAGGCTTTGGTTGATGTTGAAGCAGGTGAATTGACATTCCGGATGGGAGATGAGAAGGTGGTATTCCATGTTTGCAAATCAATGAGACAACCCAATAGCACAGAAGTGTGTTCACTTGTGGACATTGTCACATCTGTGATAGTGGATGACACAAGTTCCATGATGAATGTTGAAGATCCTCTTGAGGCCGTACTTCTTGGCATGGATGTAGATGATGATGCTAGCAGAGTGGAGTGCGTGAATGCATTGCATGGTATGGGTTCATATTCATACGAGCCTAGGAAGTTATCTTTGGATCTTGAAAACCGCAAAACTCCACCAACTAAGCCATCCATTGAGGAGCCACCGGTGTTGGAGTTGAAGCCACTTCCTCCACACCTCAGGTATGAATTTTTGGGCTCTAATTCAACTCTTCCAGTTATTCTTTCTTCTTGCCTTACTAACTTGCATGTTGAGGCCACTTTGGAGGTGCTTCAAAGGCGAAAAATGGCAATAGGATGGACTCTGCCGGACATTAGGGGAATAAGCCCCGCATTTTGCATGCATAAGATCATTTTGGAGGAGGATGCAAGGCCGTCCCTTGAACATCAAAGAAGACTCAATAAGGCAATGCAAGAGGTGGTAAAGAAAGAGGTTATCAAGTCGCTTGACACCAGTGTGGTTTATCCAATCTCTGACAGTTCGTGGACTTCTCCGGTCCAATGTGTGCCAAAGAAAGGAGGGATGACGGTGGTGCCCAATGACAACAATGAGCTTATTCCCACTCGAACCATTACCGGGTGGAGAGTTTGTATGGACTACCGGAAACTCAACAAGGTGACCCGCAAGGATCATTTTCCCTTGCCATTCCTCGACCAAATGCTTGATCGTCTTCCGGGGAGAGCATTCTATTGTTTCTTGGATGGGTACTCGGGCTACAATCAAATTTTAATCGCCCCGGAGGACCAAGAGAAGACTACTTTTACATGCTCTATGGTATATTTGCTTTCTCCCGGATGCCATTCGGGTTGTGCAATGCTCCGACGACCTTCCAACGTTGCATGATGGCTATTTTCACCGATATGGTGGAGGACATATTGGAGGTCTTTATGGATGACTTTAGTGTGGTTGGCGACTCTTTTGATGAATGCTTGGTAAATTTTGATAGAGTCTTGGCCCGTTGTGAAGAAACTAACCTCGTTCTCAATTGGGAAAAATGCCATTTTATGGTTGAAGAAGGTATAATGTTAGGCCACAAGATTTCAAAGCATGGGATTGAGGTAGATANGGACCATTGTGTGCTTAAATCGTAACTAAGGTCGTTGTGGGCCCTCGACTCGTTGTGGACCACTAATGTAGGTTTCGATTAGCAATCCCCTAGCATGCGTGGTGAGGAATCGAATTGTGAGTCCAAGTCCCGAGCCAATGGTCTAGAACTCGCCCTGAATATTTGTTGAGGCGAAATCCTAGGTGAAATTTGACTTGAGAAGTGATTATAGGCTCACCTTGATCCGAATGTTAAGTTGAACAATTCCATAGCCTACCAAAAAGATGATGCCTATTTAACCCTTTTGAGCCTTAAGCCTTTTCTTTCGAGAACCAATGCTACAAGCCTATACCCGTTCTAAATGATTACCCTCTCTTGGCACCCAAATCTTCCCTTGAGTAATGGCAAATGTCTATGTTTGGGGGGAGAGACAAGAAAGGAAACAAAGTGGTAGAAAGGTACAAAAGCAAAAGAAAAAGGAAGGCAATGAAAAAGCATGAAAAGAAAAAGACAAAAAGAAAGTCCAAAGTGAACAAGAATAAAAAGGGATTCAAAGGAAACAAAAGTGAAAAAGGTGTGGAAAAAGTAGAAAAGGAGAAATGTTTTGAATTGCATAAGAAAGAGTGACAATGTGTCTCTCTAACCCCTTGTAAAGAAGTGAAATACTCAAAAGAGTCAAGAGAGTTGTGCCATAATAAATCAAAAGAAGTGCTTAAGGGAAGATTGAACCCACTTGAATAAAACATGTCCTACCTTACCCAAAAGCCTTCATAATGACTCCACAAAAGCCCTATAGGATCTTGAGTTGAAGGAAACCTACATTAGTGGATACTTACATAAGGGGCAAGCATATGGTACCTAGAGCCGGACTTGTGACCTTCTTCTTGAGAGAGATGAGTGAAACCCCATTAACCTTGGTTTGTGTCTTAATACTCTAAAAGGTGGGGTTCGCTTAGGGAGAGTTGAGGATGTGTGAGTTTGGGTTCCACAATGACCAAAGTAATTGAGATAAGCTCTTTGATGAAATGTGTCAACTCTTGATGCTCTTGTGACACACTTGATCCATTGTTCTTCAAAAGTTTAAATGTGTTAATGATACATTCGTATTGAGGGCAATTGTTAGTCCCAATTGATGCTTGTTGAGGTTACCTTAGGATGGCTGGAATTACTTGGATTTTCCTTTAACGGGTGGGTCTTATTTTGTTCGCTTGAGGACAAGCAAAGGCTTAAGTTTGGGGGAGTTGATAAGTTAGGATCTTAACGTGTTTTATGCCCCTACTTGCCTATGCTTTGGTTAAAAATTGCTACAAAATAGTCCCAAAATGCTCACAAGTTGTACTTGATTGCAGGTTTGATCGACAAAGCGACGAATGTCAAATATCGGCTCAAAAAGGAGTGAAACCTGCTAAAGTGTCAAAGACTAAGCAAGTTGAGGAAAAGAGGACCTAGTGCGGACCGCACAAGTGTGAACGCGGCCGCACTAGGAGGTTCAGAGGATGGCAGATTCAAGGGGAAGGCTACGCGGCCGCGGTCATTTGCACGCGGTCCGCGGTCAGGCTCCGCGGCCGCGCTACTCTTTTACGCGGTCCGCGGAGCAGGGATTCAGAGAGTCAAAAATTTGACCACTTCCCAGCAAAGCGGCCCGCGTTCATTTTTATGCGGCCGCGCCAACTTCCACCGCGGCCGCGCTATATTTTCACGCGGTCCGCGGTCCTCAACTTCAGAGAAGAAGAAACCAAGAGTTCAAGAGCCAGTGTGGCGGCGGTCATGTTTGTGCGGTCCGCGCTGACCCCGCAGGGGTATTTTTGTCCAGTTTTTCTAGCCCAGTATAAATAGGACCTTTTTCCATTTTTAGGTCAAGTTTATGTTCTGAACGCAGCTGAGCTCGTGAGACCGAATAGTTTAGCCATTTTTGACACTTTTGCTCTTCAATATTGTATTTTCTTCCTAGCAATTAATTAATATGCTTACTTCTTCATCTATTTCTTTAATTTCTGTATCTAGCATGAGTAGCTAAACTCACTAGCTAGGGTTGTGGCTCAACTCTAGTGTGGGTAATTGATGGGTGTTTCCATCTAAGGCTAGATTGATATTGGGTGTTTGTTATTTGGGTTGATTTTAGGTTTTAATTAAGGATTGGTGGTTGCAAACACTGATTCTAGCTTTATGGGTTTAACTCTTCTTGAGAAAGAGAGTCCATGACCCCAAAATTGACCCAACAAGGAATTGGGATGGACCCATGAGAAATGATAGTCCCAATTAACGGGTTAAACTTCGAGAGAATAATCACCCTACTTGAACCCTAGTTGCTTGGTCTAATTGGCCTACCCAATTGGCCTCGAGAGAGTCAATTGGGCAAAATCACTCTCTCTACAAGCAACTAGACAGACAATACAACTCCACTACTAGCTCCCTGTGGAAATTCGATCCCGAACCACTATTCGGGTAAAAGCTATTGCGACCCGCTCTTCCTACCTTAGTGTAGTGTCGAGTCGGCAGCAATCAGAACCCATAGTGGACACCTGATGAGGAGACTCCTATTGATGTAGCTTGGATTAGCTTTTCGGAGTTGCCACCCAATTTATTTAGTAAGGAATGTGTATTTTCATTGGCAAGTGTTGTTGGTAATCCATTACATGTTGATCTTGTAACTCAAAATGGCACTAGACCTAGCTGTGCAAAAGTGAAGGTGGAGGTTAACTTGCTATCTAAATTTCCACAGCGTATTAAAATAGTTGAAGAGGCAGATGAATCTTGACCTGAAGAATTTAAGTGGATTAAGATTAAATATGACTATATGCCTAAGTATTGCAAGACTTGCAAGAAACAAGGTCATAATGAGGTGGAATGTTAGGTAATTTACCTAGTATTACATAAGAGATTTGATAAAGTTGCTGAGGATGTTAACATTGGAAAGGAGATAGTAGGTACTGCAGCTAACACTTCTAAAATGTTATCTAGTGACAGATTCTTGGGAAAACCTATCCTTAATCCGGCAAAATAAGAGTGGATGCAATGGAAAAATAATCGATATCAAAGAGTCTTTCGGTCATCTACGTTATCCAGACGTTGCACTGAACCAAAAAACTGAGTTATTCCAGACAAAACATTAGGAGATGTAAGGCTTTGATATTATGACAATTCATTACAGTACCATTAAAACATGTGAATCCGAGTTTCACTCTAATGTAATTTAACAGATTTAATACCAATTTGATTAATATTATGTTTTGTTGCAGGAAATGAAAGGTAACAGTAAAACAAGAGAGTAATGAGTGGTTTACATAGTTGAAGTATCCATAATTTACTTCTAGTCGACTCGAACGAATGAGTAAGTAGGCATGCAGGATTTCCCATCCCTTCCTCTTTTACTTCGGCTTCTCTCTCAGTTGCTTCTCGAAATGTGGCAAACAACGCTTATCCTCCACATTTATTTCCACTCCTCCGACCCTCCTATTTCTGTCCAACCAAACATAGAATAAAGCGTGTACTTCAGCATCCCAAAGGTAAATCCAGAAAAGCTGTAAGCGTAAATTGTTATTTAACATTTTGAATATTCCTGCGAGCTGGGTAGAAATAAATAACCATCTTTCATAGGAAATTGGATCCTTTGAAAAGGAAAAGAAGACAATTAGTAAAAGGATGTTATTATCAAATTGGAAAATTACAATCCTTCATTCAGAAAGAACTTTTTGCAAATGCGTAAAAGTTTTTTCCATTTGGGCAGAATTGTGCCTCTTCCATGACAACCCCTACAGAGAACATTTCTTTGCCTCCTCACACTGACCAGTGATTTCACTTGCAGGTTTCAAACATTGACTCAGTTGAGATGGGAAAAATACAACTGATTTTTATAGTGTAGATTGGCAAAAAAAGGGAAATCAATATGAATACTGGGAAAAAAAGGTGGTAACCAGGAATAGAAGGGGAAAGAGTCGATGGCAAAGGGTAAGCACTCTTCACTTTCACTATATTATTATTCCTCAAATAGCAAAAAATAAACTTGGCGGAAAAAAAATATTACCACGAAATAAAAGGTAGTTAATTTATAAAAACAGAAAGGAAATGATTAGAAGTATAGAGCAACTTTTAACATGAAATTGATATCTTCGTATCTAGTAGATTTAAATTCAAAGATTGAATTTTGAAGAGAAACAGAAACGATTCATGATACTCAAAACAACCAATATCGCGTTTGAGCTCTGGATAATCTACACTAAATATTTCTGATGCAAGATATGAAACAGGAAATAATAACTGAACCTACCGACCTTGTAACATGTTTGGTGCTTGTTATGTAAGCGTCATGTCCAAATAATTGATTTGCTGGTGAGATGATGCCTCACGTGCAACCTATTTGGTCCAACTCAAAATTTTTGTTGGCTAAATATAGAATCATAAAAGAAATAACTGCGACTAAAGGCACATAGAATGGGGAAAAGAATTGTAATAAAGTAACTTGGAAGAACCTTGAAACAGATATACCTTATTGGTTTTGGAAGATCCAATGTATGTTGCTTAACTAATCATCCTGCATTTTAGAATTGCAAAGCATAGATAAACAGTAAACCCTCCTCCTTTTTTCGGGCTTGGGACCGGCTGTGGTGCAATAGTGTAACTGAAACACAGGCGGAGTTAAAAACTTGGTTTTTTCATTGTTGAGCTAAAGATCATTAGGTTTCCTACGAGCAAGCTTTCTGAATAGTTTCGTCGTAGACGACATTATATGTTGAATGATCATCATTACTGTCTGCTGTAGATGGTTGAATCAGTATCTTAACACAGTTTGCACTTTTGGCTCTTGATAAAGCAACGTAAAGTTGACCATGAGAAAAAACAGGTTCACGTAAGTAAATTCCAACAAAATCTAATGTTTGACCTTGAGCTTTGTTTATGGTCATAGCAAAGCACAATCGTAGGGGAAATTGTGTTCGCTTAAATTGAACAGGTATTTTTTCATCTTGTGATATTAACAATGGTATTCTCGGAATAAAAACATGTGTATTTTTGAAATCACCACTTTCAATTTTTGCACTTATGACATGTGTTCTAAAGTGACAGCATGTCAACCGTGTGCCGTTGCATAAACCTTCACAAGGATTCATATTTCGTAATAATATAACTGGACAATTTTTCTTTAAAGTTAACTTATAAGGAGATAAACCGGGAGGATCTAAACTATGTAGAAAATCTTCAAACTGACTTTGATCATTCGGTTCAATAGTTTCATCTACTGTAACAAATGTTTTAGACATTTCTGGGAATTTAGTGATTAACATATTATTTAGTTCGTTTACAAAGTCATTCTTCGTTGTTAAAATAACAGGAGAAGTTATCATAGATGAATCAGGAGAAAATGCATGCAAATCAGGATACGTTACACTAAACAATGCATCTAAGGATTCTTCTTCGGTCGTAAAAGGAATAACAAAGGAATCAGGAATCTCTATTTTGTCTTCACAGTTAGTTCTTTCTGTTCCATTTCCAATTCGGAGTAAATATTCACAAAAAGAAGGATCTGTTCTTGCGCGCATATTTTCAGATAGGTACAATTTTTCAAGTTTATTCCAGATTTTAGAATACAATAAGCTTTCGTGAATAAAATCTTCTTTTTTTCCATTTCGAACAACTGGTAGAGTTTGTCTAAAGTCACCTCCAAATAAAACAACTTTACCACCGAACATTGTATCGGCGTCCATAATATCTCTCAGAAGTGCATCAAGAGCTTCAATCATATTCTTTTTTGCCATTGATGCCTCATCCCATACAATTAATTTTACATCTCTAATTAAACGTGCGACTGAACTTTGTTTACTAATGTTGCAGCAAAAATTATCATCTATATCAATAGGCATTTTGAACCGTGAGTGAGCAGTCCGTCCTCCTGGAAGGATAGAAGCTGCCACACCAGAAGTTGCAGTTGCTAAAGCTATAAATCCTTGAGATCGGATAGTTGCCAATAGTGCACGGTATAAAAAAGTTTTACCTGTTCCTCCAGGACCGTCGATGAAGAAAGCTCCTTGTTTTCCAGAGAATACTCTATCAATTATTGTATTATATGCGCGTAATTGTTGAACATTCAGTCTCTTCGGTAAGAGCAAGTCTTGTTCACTAACAAATATATTTCTTTCAAAATGAACATCCTTTGCATCCTTTGCAATTTCAGAAGGTCTAATCTTCTCTAGATAAGCTTATACTCATTTATGCCATGTCCCATAGAGTACAAAATATCATTGATATGGCTTAAAACCTTGTGCCGAACAGCTTTTTCTTCAAAACCAGAGAAATGTTTAAAGTCTTCGGACATTGAATCTTCAAACATTTCCCATAATGTTTTTGGATTAGCAGGATTGCAATATATTAACAATGTCACAAATAAACGTCTCAAGCTATATGGCATTTGATAGCTTACAGCCTCCGACATACATTCAATTAAACTGTTGTTACAATATAATAATCCTCTTTTTTCTGCTGATTCTCTAAATGTACTACAGGGTACCTCGTTAACGGTGCGAAGATCTTCATATGATTTAGGTCCTCTCACGTTCATCAATAATAACCTGAGATAATACCTCTCTCCTTCTGTTGGGTGACATGTTACAACACGTCCGATTACGTTACGTTTTTGGCGACGTGTCCATGTTCTATATCCTGGAGACCATACAAAATATTCTGGAAATTCCTTATACAATAATTGCATAGCTATAGCATGTTCATCAGTTGCATTCATAGCAAAAAAACCGGTCAACATTGTTTTTCTAATCATCGGATTATTTAGAATTCTATTAACAGTTTCACTACTTTTAAAAGAAACAAATTGTTGCCCTTCTAAATGTAATTGAAGATGATAAACACTCGGAGTCATTTCACTAATAGGAAAACCAAATAAACGCCATGCCGCTTCAGGGGGTGTTACCCATCTAGCAGATCGATATTCTTTTATTTCATCTATTTCTTCATTGTTATGTATAGAAAAAGCAATTTTATCATGTCCTTTGCAAATGTATTTATAAATATATTTTACAACTTTAATATCAGAACAAACTTCAATATTCATATGACAATCAAACTTACAAAGTAAGTAAGGGTTGTATGGGACAACCCATGAATTGTCCAGATATTGTTCCCTTATATGTACAAGTTCGCCTGTGTTTCGTCTTCTATAAATTGGATACGAATTCTTTTCTTTTGATGTTTGGTCAGCAAAATCTTTTAGATAATCAAATTTACAAAGCCCCCCTTTTCCCATACATGAATTTGTAGGATTTAAATCACCACACGGTCCGTGCATCATATACTGAAGCACGCGTGAATAAAGGTGCTCTTTGGTATTGCGATCAGGCAACTCAGCACAAACAAACTTATCATAAGATTCAGGTGTTAATAATTTGTATTCATCACTA
This sequence comes from Nicotiana attenuata, assembly GCF_001879085.1. NCBI lineage: Eukaryota > Viridiplantae > Streptophyta > Magnoliopsida > Solanales > Solanaceae > Nicotiana > Nicotiana attenuata. Next base: position 314,393 of record NW_017670458.1, read on the forward strand.
AGTATGATAAGAAAATGAGCATGCGGAAGACCACGTTTTTGAAATTCTATAGTATACATAAAAGCAACAACTTTTCCAAAGATTTTTCTTTTCAAGATATCTGCTTTTAGTTCTTCTACTTTTGCTCTAAATACTCGCGATACTAAATCAGGTCTATTTTGAGTTTCATCCGTTGATAACAAGTGCTGTTTTATTTCTGGCCAAGACGGATTACATGTCATAGTTAAAAAAATATCAGATTTTCCAAAACGTTGCACTAATGCAATAGCATCCATATACCGTCGACGCATATCTCTTGGCACTCCTATAAAAGTAACAGGGAGGAATATTTTCTTCCCAATCTTGGAAGCTTCTGTTTCCCCAAGTCTTAAAAAATCAATAAGTCCTTGTAGCACATCTATTCGAAACAAATCTTGATTAAAAAAATAAAAATCTAATCTTTGTGTTTCTAGCTTTATGAACACATCTACTATGAATTATTGAAATAATCTTGCATAATGTAGGACTTCATTTTTTTCATCCTCTCTTATCTGGAATTTGTAACAATAATACTCACGGCAAGAAACCGTCTCTCTTTTCCGTCTTCCTTTTTCCATAGTTTGAGCTTCCATATCAAAAAATCCATCAATGGAACACATGTTCTTTACACTCGGTAATTCTTCATGTTTACAATAACGCTGATCTTTTCGCACGATTTTTTTAATACCAAAATGCCATCCGTTTTGACCGTATGGAAATAACAACGGGTATTGTAATGGGTCATAACATCCATAATAATACTTTACTGACTGAATCTTGTCACTATGTGTGTATATACGAATATGAGGCGTAGAAACAGTATCGGCAGCATTATCATGTACCCATATTCCAGCCACCTCTGTTGTAGTTGGTAGATTATATACACGTTGATCTGACTTTGGTTCACATTTAAGCGCGATATAGCAGTCAGATAGTTTCGGAACGTTTGTCAAGGATTTTAAAAAAATGGAATATGGATTAATTGAGAGCACATGCATAAGTTTCTTTACAATTGATTCGTTGATATTTCTTGAACAAGCCATTCTGTTAGCCAGTTCATTTTCGTTATCGTAAAAATATAACTGCATATTCTTTCCTTTTTTATCAGAAGGAAGTAAAACGGGTATAAAATGATACATTTGTCCCTGAACCCGAAACGTATATATACCATGATATCTCCTCGCCAAATCTTTATCGTTGGTTACACCAAGTGACGTAAAGGCAAACATATTATTGTATGTTCTAATGTAGGTTCTAAAATACTTAGCTTCTTCAGTGTTGGCTTTATACAAATCTGATAATTCATTAGGCAGCTCATATGAAACTAACTTAACTGACCCGCTGCCACAACAAAATTCAGGAGGTTCATATTGAAACCTTTTTGCATTGCAAAATTTACAGTTTGGAACAGGTTTTAGTCGTGCATAATCCGCATCTTTGTCATTATTTTTCTTATAGATTACTTTGGTCGAGGTACAACCTGTATATTATAAGTGTTTTTAAAAATAAAGAGATGGAAAATATTCTACTAATGAATAGCGATACTCTAGCGTAAAAGAAATACTAACCTTTGCTTGTGGCAGCAGCGAAGACATTATGTTGTCCCTTAGATGTATGCGATGTTGATCCTGGGGCACAAATTGTCACAATTTAGATGTACACCTAAGCCGTGGCGTACTAACAAAGATGTTCATAGACGTTCTAGCTTTACCTCTTTCAAATACAGAAAACACATGAGCGGCATTTTTTCCTTTATCAAAAGAACTTGAGGAAGTATTAACATCATAGTTGCTTCCAACTGCGACAAATATGAAGTAGAATTTACATTTAATATATTCAAGTAAACATGTGATATCCTGCTCTGCTTATAAAATAATTACTTAGTAAAATATGAATATTTATCTGTCTGCTGCTGCATTAACATAACGTAAATAAAAAGTAATAATTCAGTCTAACCTTCGTCGTCAACAGAAGAAGCCTCTCTTATGATAAGAGCAGTATGTTTTCGAATCATAGGGTGACGTTGATACATTACTCTTTCATGTGGATCAACTGCCGATTTTATGGAACTATTCCATTTTTGCCGCTCAAGTTCTTTGGTGCGGCGTTGTAGTAACATTGCCTCTTTTTTATCAGGCGATATTTGCCCATAAATATCACGTCTTCTGACATTCTTGTCAGAGTTTGTATGTTCTGCATATGGCCGTTTGTTTCTTTGATAGGAAGACATTTTCTTTCATAATTTTATTACCGCAAGATAACTGCATTTAGAGCATTCAAATCAGAGAAGGCGTCACCGGACCCTATGTAACAAATTTTGTTGTTCATTCTAGAGATAAATAATAGAAAGATAACAATCCATCGGGGTTCAGTCTTTTAAAGACCAATTCTTTTAAAGAAAGTAGATAGCAGCAAAATAAAAATAAAAAAATTGAAGAGAACTTACAATTCACATAAGAAATCCAAAATAAACAAATTAATAAAAATAGAGAACAAATCAGAACCCAACTTCAGTTTGTTTTCACTTTTCTGAAACGAATCTTAAGACTAAACTGAAGAAAAGATTGCTAATCAAGCAAAAACCCCAAAGATCTGATCTTTTTGCAGAAGAACAAAAAGTAGAACAGAAAAAAATAAATAAAATAAAAAAACCTGCTCTAAGGTTGATCATTTGAAGATGTGATCTATTTGCAACTTCTTCTCTTATGCTACTGAGGAAATAGGAAGCAAAGTAAATAAAAAGAATAGTCGATACAATGATGGAGTGAGTTTCACCTGAAGTATTGATATTGACAAAAAACAAAACCATCGAGAGATAGAAGAAAAGGAGAAGATACGGAAGTCAGTAGAAGTATTGATATTAACAGAAGTACTGATATTCACAGAGCAGAATAGAAGGCAGATGAAATTCTATGAAAAGCAATGAGAAATATCTGTAGGTGGATTGTTATATCATAGCTGGCCTACTCAGCAAAGTTTAGCGTACTTGCGTACTTGTATATGAAAAGGCAAGAGGTAGCAAAATGCTTTTAATTGACATTCCTTGGTAATAAAAGATTATGCGGATTAATATACTTATGCTTATAGTCATTCAACAAACAAAGATAACTTGGTGTTGCACTCTCTTAAGTTTCTTTGGGCAACTCTGCATTCCAAATATAAGTATTTCTTACAAAGGCATAAAAGAAAATCTAACCTGCTGTAGACTATACTTTGAAAACAGCATAAGTAGCACTTGCACTATACTAAGATGTCATTTATTTTCGTCCAAATAAAGCTTCGTTATTCAAAACTTAGATATAAAGGTTTGATCAAGGCAGTGCATTACCACTAAAGTTGAAAAAATTGTACCAAAAATTAGAAACTCAAACACACTATTTCGATGTAAAAATCAGAAAATCTTCAACACAGAGAATCTCTAGAACGTAACTAACCCCCCCTCCTGCCACAAAGAATAATAAAAACAATTTCTACATACCAATTTCCAGAATAAATTCTCCGTATAAATTCTTAAATCCACACCAATTTTCACAATAAATTCTCGTAAAAAAACCCTAAAATATAAAGTAAGCACCGTTGTAAATTTCTCCCCTTTCTTCAATTCCAACGAAGCAGCAAAAATCCATTCATTCAGAGCTTCGACAACTATGTAAATTCGAAATAGGGAAAGTCAAACAGATTTTTTCTCTAAAATGCAAATTCCTACCAGATGAAGAGCGGGGATGAATCCTCGTAGTAGACAGTTCAGGGAAGTAGCAAAATAAACAAAAAAACTGAAGAGAACTTCGAATTCACATAAGAAATCCGAAATAAACAAATTAATAAAAACAGAGAACAAATCAGAACCCAACCTCAGTTTGTTTTCACCTTTCTGAAACGAATCTTAAGACTAAACTGATAAAAAGATTGCTAATCAAGCCAAAAATCCAAAGATCTGATCTTTTTGCAGAAGAACAAAAAGTAAAACAGAAAAGCATAAAAAAATAAAAAAACCTGCTCTTTGTGGTATGCGTGAATCGAAAAAGGTTGATTGCTCAAATTGCGTTGAATTATTACGTGAGATCTACTAGATTTTGGGACAATTGATGCTGGCCTCTTTCCTTTGATCGTTATTTTTATTTTAGGAGTGGATGCCTCTAACAAGTTTTGAATTGAGTTTTTAGCTTTGAGAAATTGGGAGTCCACGCGTTGGCCAACGGCAGAAAGAGTCAGCAATAAGGTTTAGCTATAAATTATTGAAATTACGGAAATACCCCAAGACAAATTACAAAATTTAGAGGAACAGACACGTTGACGGAGAGGTGCCTGTGTTCCCTCTTCTAATAAGTAGGAATTCATCTCTTCTACATAAAATAAGATGAAAGTATTATCCTATATTGTTGCAATAACTCAAGATAACACATATAAGCATAATATTATAACTATAAGGAAAGTTAGTGTTTCGAAGCAGAATTTAAAGAATTGTTTTTGAATTTACCCCAAAAAGTTATTGTGGCGCTTAAAAAAAGAAAGGTCCTGCTTTAGGAGCACTGTTTGACTGTTTCCATAGAAAAGAGGAGGCAAAAATGAAATAAGAAAGTGTTTGGAGACCCCTCTTTCACCAACTCAAAAACTTTTAATCATATATTTAATTTTTTTTATTAATTAACCGTATGTTTAAGTGTTTTTATTACAGTATCCTGTTTTAGGATAGCAGCTGAAATAGAGAGAAGGCGCGTTTGAGTTTTTCTCCACCAACTCCACTAACTAAATAAAGAATAAAAGAAGGCCACATCTCCCCTATATCGAATTAGGGGTATGCATAATTTGATAAAATAGCGAATTATCGTATCGAAATTGAATATTTTGGTATTTGATATTTGAAATTTTGGTATTTGGTTTAAGTTTAAAAAAATGGTAATCGATATTTAAAAATAAAAAACAGAAATATCGATACCGTACCGAAATATATACTAAATTACATAATACACATATTATTGATTATAACATAAATATTAAAGTTCTAAATTTTACTTCTTGTTATTTTTATTGTCTTCCTTAATCTTTACCACCTTTGTTTTCACTGTACTTGTCTTTCCCCCTTTTCTTTGGTTGCTTACTTAAGTTTTAACCTTCCCCCGGCTAGGTTTAACATTTTTTATTTTTATCTCTTTTTTCCCCACTATATTATAATAGTTTTATTTTCGTCTTTGTGAGTATCTTATTTAGGAATAATACAATCTATGGATTTATGCACTAGTTAATATTCGAGCCGAACACATCGAAGTTACCAGGCCGAATAAACCGAAAGGAGAAAATCCGAACCACACCGAATTTAATTAGGTATGGTATTGGTATAGCATTTTAAGAAAACCGAATACCAAAAATACCGAAACGAATATCTAATCTAATATTGTACTGTACCAACCGACGAACACTCTTACTATAAATAACCATTATCAACCTAAAAGCTTTTCAAACAATATCCCATAGTAAAACATTCATCATCCTAGTCCTTTCAACATTATTCTCTCCAACCACTCAATTCTAACCGAACACTATGGTCCGAGCTCCTCAATCTAACACAACCAACAACTCCTCATCAGAGAATAAGAACGTTACGATCACTAAGAAAATCTATACTAGAGTACGTCCCGCTACGAAAGCTGACCTCTACCATATATTGTAGGGGGGATAAAATTGATGAACGACAGGTGCATGGATGCTCAATATGTTGAAACATAAAAGTAAAGACAAGTAAGATATGAGTCAGAAAATTACTGGCACCGGTTACGAACAAGTGACCGGTGCTGAATAAAGTTCGAAGGCACTGAAACCGGATACGAAGATCTGAAAGGAAGATATCGGTTGAAAATGACAGCATTCAATGAGCAGACGTTACAAAGAATCTTTGCATTAATACTCAACCAATATACAACCATCAAGAAGGGTTTTATTCGTATTAAAGAAGAGCTTGATTTGGAGATCTTGCCTCCCTGAATTGAACTATAAAAAGAAGAATTTGTATTCTTTGTTGGACACGGGAAATATCTGTACACAAAAAAGCTGCTGATTTATATAACTGCATTCTTTCTTTCTGTTCTACATATTGTTCTTATTTTTGCTTTCGGAGAAGCTCATCTTACAGTCAGGCTTGTATTTTTTTAAAGTTTATTTAATCAGTTTATTTCTGTTCTTAGTTATTTTATATTCTTCGATCAAATTAATTCACGTATCTATAAATCACGTTACGAATTCAACTGTACCACTTTGTGGGTAGACAGTTTGACGCCCGCCGTAGACATTTATAATTATGTTATTACTTTGTTCCATTCATCTGTTACTAATTCATTTTGACGCTTTTCTTTAGTCAAAGTATAAATGGATATGACAACTAACTATGTGAACAACTCTTTCAATGTTGGAACAAATAATGACAGAGAGGATATGTTCCAGCGTGATAATTCAAGCAGTGAAACTCGCAACGACTGAGATGACACAATTCTAGTTCGCGAAGAATGAAACCCTCAGCATATGAGAAGTCCAACTCCTAATGATATGGACGATGAACCTGTTGTTGAAACGGAAAAGTTTTGAGAGTGCAACAAAAGAAAATCAAGGCAAGACCGGATAATGATTGTGCTCCAGCAAGCACATTCGGTTTCCTCCAATAATTCCAATGAAGGAGTTTGAGCCCCTACCAGCGTGCTTCCAATTAAACAGCATGAAGAAAAGAATTCCACACCTGGATAGATCACATCCTGGGAGCACCACCACTATTGAACGTGCCAGATTCAAAGAAGTATATGCAGTTGCCATTGAAGCCAAGTGCCGCCTCGGAATTGATTCTAAGAAGATTCAAGATGCCCAATATTCCTAAGTATAATGGAACTTCGGATCCACAAGAGCATATCACAACTTACACTACAGCTGTAAAGGGAAATGATTTGGCCTCGCATGAGATAGAATCTGTCCTACTAAAGAAATTTGGCGAAACCCTAACAAAGGGTGCTTTAAAATGATACTCTCTTTTACTTGAGCATTCAATTGGCTCTTATGAAATTCTTGTAGATTCCTTTATTATAGCTCATGTTGGGACGAGGAAAGTCCAATCTAGGAAAGAAAATATATTCATAATTGCTCAAGGAGAATCAAAATTATTGTGGGAGTTCGTAATCTGGTTTGAAAAGGAGAGGATGCTGTTGCTGGTAGTACCAGATGAGTGGGCAGCTGAAGCGTTCATCAAAGTCTCAATCCATTGAGTTCAGATGTCTCCAGGAAATTATAGGAAAGACTGCTAGAGTTTCAGGGAACCACATGGGCAGATGTCTCTAATCGTTATGAATAAAAACTTAGAACTGAAGACGATCAACTAAGTTCTTCGGTGTTATCCAAAGGTCCCAATCGCGATCAGAATCAGGAGAAATTTAGAATTGATTTAGATGTAGATCGAAGGTCTTCCAGGAGTCGTTTCTAGTCTTATAAAAGAGCTGATGGGCAAGGAATTAAATATGTGCGGTCTTCAGAAAGGTTTGTATTGGATAAAAGGATAGATCGTGGTCGGAGTAACAGGGCTGTGCAGGAGAAAGAACCAACAGGGTCTTGAGATTCAGCATATCCCCGATTGTCAGGTTACAACTTCAATATTAGTTTGGCAGAGCTGGTTTCAACTATGAGAAACATCAAGGAGGCAAGATTTCTGACACTAATTCGGTCAGATCCTAGTCAAAGGGATCCTAATCTATGGTGTAAGTTCCACGGGATGCATGGTCACAAGACCGGGGACTATCGTTTGTGAAGAGGTTGCAACATTATCGAAGACGATCATCTTAGAGAAATTTTTTAAGTGATTTGGCCAAGAACAATTATGGGAGGAATCGAGATGCTACGGAACCAACCATACCGACCACAGGTTCACCCCGTTTAAAATTAAACATGATTTTTGGTGGAGTTGAAGTAAATGGAGTGACGTTTTTGGCAGCAAAGAAGACAAAGATATCAATAACTCAAGGCAAGAGAGTTCGAGAAACATTAGAAGATGATGAAATTACCTCAGGAAAGAAGACTTTGATGGCCTTATTTTATTGCACAATAATGCTCTGGTAATATCACTTAATGTTTTAGATTTTAAAATTAAATGTGTGTTGGTTGATCCAGGTAGTTCAGCCAACATCATCCAGTTGAGTGTTTTGGAGCAAGCAAAGGTAATTGGGAACATAGCTCCGGCAACAAAGCTTCTGATTGGATTCAACCTAACTAGTGTAACAACTCGAAGAGAGATTCTACTACCCACGCATGCCAAAGGCGTAACGAAGATCACTTTATTCGAGGTGGTGGATGGCGATATGAGATATAACGTGATCCTTGGTAGGCCACGTATTCATGAGATGAAGGTTGTTCCATCGACTTATCATCAACTGCTGAAGTTCCCTACTCCGGATGGGGTCAAGCAGATTAGGGGTGATCAACCAGCTGTAAGGGAAATGAATGTAGTCACCTTATCCAACAGCAAAGCGGAAGGAACGAGAAAATAACAACTACAGGAATTGATGCTTGCTGCCCTTCCAGATCCGGTAGGTGTTAGAGAGGAGGAGACATCAGATTATTATCAGGTGCCTAGATTCTTTCAGGTACAGGAAGAAGCATATGCCACAAAGTCGACAGGAGAGGAATTGGAACAAATCGCTTTGTTGGCAGAGTTCCTAGATAAAAAGGTTTACCTGGGAATGGGATTGCATTTCGAACTCAGTCTTAAAATCATTAAGTTTTTAAAAGCTAACTTCGATTGCTTCGCATGGTCTTATTTTGATATGACAGGTATTTCACTAGACGTGGTTGTCCACAAGTTAAATTTGGACCTTAATTTCCCACCAATGAAAAAGAAACAGCCAATAGTTGAGGTCTGGAACATGTTTGTTAAAGAGGAGGTAACTCGATTATTAAATATTGGTTTAATTCGTGAGGCGAATTATCCTGATTGGCTAGCTAACATAGTACCTTTTCCTAGAAAGGATAATAAGTTTAGAATGTATATAGATTATAAAGATTTTAATAAGGCATGTCCTAAAGATTCTTTCATGTTTCCAAACATTGACAAAATGATCGATTCTACGACCGGGCATGAATTAATGAGTTTTCTTGAAGCGTATTTCTAGTATAATCAATTTAGGATGCATCTGTTGGATCAAGAGAAAACCTCATTCATCACAATTTGTGGCAGTTATTGCTATAATGTGATGCCTTTTGGGCTTAAGAATGCCAAAGTCACATATCAGAGGCTCGTCAACAAGATGTTTGAATGTCAAATTGGTAAAACTATGGAAGCTTATATTGTTGACATTTTGGTTAAGCCTCTTAGTGCAGGAAATCATTTGACTCATTTAAAAGTGACATTTGATATTTTGAGAAAATTTATCGTAAAGCTCAACCCGGTAAAATATGCTTTTGGAGTTGGGTGTGGAGAGTTTCTTGGCTTCTTGGTTTCTCAAAGAGGAATTGAAGAGAATCTCGACAAGATTAAGGACATAGAGGATATTCCTGACCAATTGACAAGTGTGAAGGAAGTGCGTGCAAAGGTTGATGAGCAGGTTGGTGGCCTTTAGCAGATTCATGTCGAGGTTATTGGAAAAATGCCATTATTTCTTTTCATTTTTGAAAAAGAAGAATGATTTCTTGTGGACTTTGTAATGCCAACAATCATTGAAGGACCTAAAAAGGTACTTGTCCAGTCCTCCGCTAATGTCCAAAACGAAGGAGGGTGAACAAACGTTAATTTATTTAGCGGTTTCAAAATTTGGGATGAGTGCAGTCCTGGTCCAGGAGGAATAAGGTACACAATTTCCTATTTATTTTGATAGTAAAATACTGTCATGAGCGGAGACACATTATTCACACCTTGAAAAGTTGGCTCTAGCTCTCGTAGTTACCACTAAAAGCTTAGACCCTACTTTCAGTGTCACCTAATAGCCATTGTGACGACCTTTCCTTGAGGAACACAGTTCATAAACCTGAATTATCAGGTAGATTGGCTAAATGGGCAGTAGAAATTAGTGAATTTGATATAGAACATAAACCTCGGACAGCTATTTAGTCACAAGTTTTGGCCGACTTGGTGGTTGACTTTAGTTTAGGAATGATGCCTTTAGCTACTAAAAAAGCAGTTCAAGTGTCGGGAACCTCCTTCGGTGTATGGACCCTGTTTATAAATAGAGCTTCCTACGTAAAAGGGTCTGGTCTTGAGATAGTACTAATCACTCCTTTGGGAGTGACCCTAAGGCAGGCCATTAGAACTGTTCCTTTGACTAATAATGAAGCTGAGTATGAGACTTTTGTTGCTGGACTTAAATTGGACCGGGGACTAGTCTCCGAGGTGATTGAAATAAAGTGCGACTCCTAACTGGCAGTGAATCATATATACGAAGTCTTTGACACCAAAGAGGAACACATGTAGTAGAATTTGAATAAAGTTCAAGTTTTACATTCTCGATTCAATGAGTGGTCGGTGATTCGTTGACCAATTTAGGGCCGTCCACAAAAATAAAAGGAGCCGATTCCGGCGTAGTTGTTCAATTGTTGCATCCAATCTTGGATATGGATGGGTATTGTGAAGTTAACGACCAACCTAATCTGGATTGGAGAAAGTTTATAGAATTTAAGGCATGGAATTTAAAGCTGCTCGTTATTGCCTTGTTGATGGTCAATTATACCGAAGATATTTCGAAGGGCCATTGGCTCGATGTTTAGGAACATCAGAGGCTGATTAGATGATGAGAGAAGTTCACAAAGGGGTTCGCAGAAATCATTCCGATACGGACTCGTTGGTTCTTAAATTGATAAGGACTGGCTACTATTGGCCCCGGATGGAACAAGACGCGAAGGCAATTGTACAAAAAATATGTGTGTCAGCGTCATGTGCAATTAGAACATCAGCCGACAGATCCTCTGCATTCGGTGGTGTCACCGTGGCCATTCATGAAATGTGGAATGGACATAGTTGGTCCTTTGCCTCAAGGGCCCGTACATATAAAATTTCTTTTAATTTTAAATGATTATTTTACTAAATGAGTTGAAGCAAGTTCTTTTAAAAATATTGGAGCGCGAGAAGTGATTTATTTCATTTGGGATCATATCATCTGCTGGTTTGGAGTAGCAAAAGAAATCGCTTTTAAAAATGCGCCACAATTTATAGGTTCCAAAGTCACGAAGTTTCTGGAAGGATTGAAGATCAAAAGGATCACATCTTTCCCATATCATCCAAGCTCTAACGGACAAGCAGAGTCAACCAACAAGTGATAATTCAAAATCTCAAAATGAAATTGGAGGATGCTAAAGACAATTGACCAGAAGATTTACCGAGGTGTTATGGGTGTACCGAACAACGACGAAGTCAAGCACGAGAGAATCACCCTTTTCCCTTGTGTACGTCACGGAAGATTTGATTTTGGTGGAGATTCGGTTCTGTACGTCACGGAAGATTTGATTCTGGTGGAGATTGGGGAACCGACCATTGTGTATTCCCGGACAAACAAGGAGGAGAATAATGAAGCAATGTTGATTAGGCTAGATTTTCTTGAAGATTTTCGAAATTTAGCATATGTGAGGATGGTGGCAGAAAAGCAAAGGAAGAAAATGTACTACAATCGCAGAGAAAATCTTTGATATTTCAAAGTTGGATATTTGATTTTGCGGAAAGTGACTCAAAGTACCTGAGAAGTTAATGCTAGAAATCTAGGACCAATGTGGGACGGACCTTATATTATTTCAAGTAGAACAAGTACAAGTTCATATCAGTTGGAAAATCAAGATGGAGTAAAATTATCAAGAAATTGCAACGTGACTCACCTCACAAAGGTATTATTGTTGAATATCCTTGTTGATACTGAAGGTATGTGCTGCACTCTTTTATCCTTCGTCCAATTTTTATCCCAATTGGATTTTTCCGGTAAGAGTTTTAAATGAGGCAGCAATGTAAAGCATACTACGAAAAAGGATCATCGATAACATCAAGAACTTCAGTGTTCGAATTCTCATACTTAGCATCCAAGCACTAGGGGAAACTATTGTATATAAGAGCACTAAAAACATCATTAGCTTCGGGGACCGTTAGAATCGGAAGATTTATCTTATCGGGACCGGAGATTGCATGATCATCCCGTAAAAATAAGTAGCACAAGTTAGCCACATGTATTGGTAGCTTTATTTGCTTAAGCAAATTTTTATTTATGTAATTCTTTTAGAAATGAAAGGAATAAATTAAAGTCCTTTTGTTTTTTATCTTATTTATTATCCAAATGATATGATATGATCTTTTTCATTTGAAAAAGTTACTTAAACTTCAAATGTTTGCGTCAGAATGAACATGAGACGTCCTCTTCAAGAGCATCGTAAACATAAGGCACCTCCCTTATGCAACCTTCATAGTTAAAAAGTAAAAATCAGAAGCATAAATTTCCGAAATTAAAGTTATCGGATGCAAGAAATTTTCGATCTTTATCAAAATGGGAAAAAGTGTTTTGCACAGAAATTAAGAAAAATATGTCTTTTGTTTCTTAAAATGCAAAAATCAATAGGAG
>NW_017670458.1:326981-343217 GCF_001879085.1 Nicotiana attenuata
ATATATATATATATATATATATATATATATATATATATATATATATATATATATATATATAATTGCTTTTATCGGCAGAGTCCAAAGGAAGAGAAGTATCTGCTGCATCTTTTGAAGATGAAGGTTCTTTCGCATCCGATTCAGTACCGTAATCCTTTCCTTATTTTCTTCTTCAGCTTTCTCTTTAGTTCCCGATGACTCAGAACTTGTGCTGGAGGATCTTGAAGCAATGGGTTGAGAAGGAATGTTATCAAAGGCAATTGTCTCCAATTCAAGAGCCTCGGCAATGCAGCCATCCATGTTTGAAATGCTTTCGTTAGCCTCCTATAAGGTGCTCCTCCTCATGTGATAAATCGCTTAAGTTTTCTCAAGGAGGAAAGAGTCTTCTTGATCTTGGAGTTTGGCTTGAATCTTTTTGATTTTGGACTAGAGCTGTTCGTTTTCATCTCTCATGATGCCATAGGTCCGACAAAGCTTAGTATTTGTCCTTGCGTGTTCGCGGTTATGCTCTATGACTGTTTTAAACCTTTCCTCCATCTTAGCTCTTTTCTCCTCGGCAGCGGCATCCTCCTCGATTTTGAAGCATAAGCCTTCTTCCAGGTTGTTGATTTGTTCCATGGAAGCAGACTCACATTCGGCTGGAACAATTACAACATCCTGTAGCTCAGGCCACTTGGCCTTCAATTCTTCACATTCGGTTGTGAACCATATTTTCTTTCTCAGATTGCTCCAATCGGGCTTCAAGCTCACCCATCTGGGCAAGTCTTACTCTAAAGCTGGGAGGTACTCAGGGAGTTGATCTCATTTAGTGGCAATTTGATCCCCCTCGGTAACAAGTTCTTCTTTGGCTTGGATCATCTTTTGCAAGTCCTCAGAGGCAAGGAGGTTCACCTAAAAGGTCAAAGATTAATGTTATGAAGGATAATATCTAGCAAGAGAAAAGTGAAGAAAGAAGTACAAGATGATACATATGCAGCAAAGTGCATGTTGTTATTAGTCAGTCATTTTGCAAAAAGGGCTTCCATCTTCCGCCGGTCCTTGTTCGAAGCCAAAGGCTTCAAGTAGTTGGAAAATTCCACTGGCTTGGAGATTAAGTGGCACTCATTTGAAACTAAAAGAGTGACGCTACGTTTACCATTGGGGTTTCGAATGGGTGCCGGGAAAGTGTTCTCAATATTCCCATGGTCCGGTGATCAAGGGTAACGAACATCTTTCATTTGTTCAGTTGGGGCCAGTGGAGAGGCAGGAGCTGATGGTGCTGCAGTTGGTGTTGAAGTAGGAGGTAGTAGAATATCAGAGGTAGGACTCCTCTGACCGGAAACAACAACTGGAGTCCGGAAACGAGACTATAAGTTTTCAACTATTTCTATTTATATAAAGAGTCCTTGAATTTCTTGCGATTGAGCCTCCGGTTAAGTAGGGGAAGTTCTTCTTCTTCATTTAAGATAAACCACTCCATCATCGTCCTCGGTTTTGTCTTCATCAAGGACCACCGTGTTCGGTCTAGTTGGGGTTTCTCTTGTTGATGGCTTCTCCCGAGTCTCAACTTTGGGGGTACATTTTCTTTTTGGTTTTTTCTCTTTGGGCTGGGGACTCAGGGAAGATGGGCCTTCACCGGAAGCAAGAGCGGTGTCATGAGCTCTCTTCCGGTCAATGGTTGCTCGAATTTGTTGTTGAGCAATCATTGGGTCATAGGAAACCTTTGAAAGGCATGTGTATTGCGAAAGGGAGTCAACAAATTGGTACTAAGTCATGTTGGGGATTGAAAAGAAAAAAAGAGAAATTTTACTTACCATAATTCTTGTCCTTCCAGTTGAATTTGGGCGAAATTTCTTCCTACTTGCAGGAATCCGGCATGGAAATATCTAAAATCTTCTATATCCATTGGGTCAGGTTCTGAACCGATAGAGGAACCTAACTGGTAGCTGAAATAAGAGAAATAGAAGTTAGCAAAACAAATAATTTCCTGTAACACAGTAGAAAAAGGATATTAAAAAAATTTACGAGTAAAGTTCCAAGAATCAGGGATATAAGGTGTTTACGCCGGGAGAATGTCCCTGGTAGCAATAACAACGAACCTCTCTATTCAACCACGGTCGTTATTATCATAGATTGTGGTAACGATGGCATGGTGACCGCGTTTGCTAAGGTCGATTATACCTCCATGGAAATTCTTTGGGGAGTAAAGGTTGATCAAATGAGCAAGAGTGAGGGTTTCACTGGCCCGGGACTAGAGTACCCAAAGGCAAGCTAGCATTCGCCATATTGATGGACCTACTTGAGCCAAACATATTTGGTAGTACTTGAAAAACGTTAAAATAAAGGGATTCATTTCTTGGTCCATTCTTAAAGTACAAGGGTACGTGTAAATGTACATGATCCCTGCTTTGCTGAAGGTGACCCTTTCCACTTTGTTAGGGGGCTAAAATTTTAATGTTTTTCCAATCACAATTTTCTTTCACAACAGGGATACTAGCTGGACGAATGGAAGAAGGGTATCTGCTGACAGACCAAATGCAGTCATTTTTAGGGTTGAGAGATTCCTTTTGTACTTGAATATCCGTCTCAGAATTTAGTTGAGCGGGGATGATTGAGCTGGTATTTGGAGGACCGACATCGGCTTCTTTGGTTTTGCTCTTCTTAAAAGGGCCACCACCGATGTAAATGCTTGAGTAACCGAGGAAAGAGGTAGTAGAAGACATCATGATGGATATTCTGAGTAAAAAAAATTACTGAGAAAGAGAGGTTTGCAGAAAAACTTCACGGTAATTTGAAGACGAAGAGTTTATAAAAGTGAAAGATAAAAATAATGAGAAGTGAAGAAGTTTATAGGCGGCAGAATTCATGGTCATTATTACGTAGGAAACAAGCAAAATTATTTGTCGAACCACGAGATAACACATGTTCGGCTCATTAAATGCAAGGAGACGTGCGTCCTTTCAAGTGTCAGAAACTATTCAGGAATTTCCCTCCAAAAAAAGAGGTCTTATCCATTTTTCGGTAACATAAAGTTTAGTCACCGGAAAGTAGGGAGACTATCTGTATGGGGTAAAATTAGTGAACGACGGGTGGATGCTCGCCGAGTTGACACGTGGAAGCAATGACAAGTAAGATATGAGTTAGTAAATAGCTGGCACCGGCTACGAACATGTGACCGGTGCTAAATAAATTTCGAAGGCACTAGAACCAAAAATGAAGATCTGAAAAAGGAAGATATTAGTTGGAAATGACAACATTCAATGAGTAGCTATTTCTCACGACCCGGATTTCCCACCCTCGGGAGTCGTGATGGCACCTACTAGTACGAGCTAGGCAAGCCAATTAATTTCACAATTTACCCTTTTTACTCATTTTATATTCATTAGCAATTATTAATAATAATAATAATAATATTTAAACAGCGGAATTTAACATAAGCGGAAGAAAGAAGCCATAAGATATCTGAACACGAATATCTAATACAACTCTTTGAACCTCGACTACCTAGAACTGGTGTCACAGTATCACAGACGGTCTAAGATTTACTACATATAAAGTCTGAAGAAAATATCAATACACTATTTCTGAATATAAGGAAAATGAAACAGGAAATAAGGATAGAGGAAACGCCAAGGCCTGCGAACGCCTGCAGGTCTACCTTGGATCTCCGCGTGAACTGAAAATAGCCTCCAACCTACAGTTCGAAGTCTACAACACTGGGGTCTGCACAAAAGAGTGCAGAGTGTAGTATCAGCACAACCGACCCCATGTGCTGGTAAGTGCCTAGCCTAACCTCGGCGAAGTAGTGATGAGGTTAGGACTAAATACCAAATAAACATGTGCAGCTGTATAATATACAACGGAAAGTAAAGCAGAGATAAGCAAATAAAGATGGGAGGGGAAAACATGCTTCGGGGAATAACAAGTAAAAGCAGAATATCAAGAGAATTATTAAGGAATCAAAAACCACCCTCTAACAAGAATAAGGAAAAAAAAACAAAGGCAGATTTCACTTTCTTTTCATATCTTGTTGCAAGCGTGCAACTCGATCCCATTTCCTGTATCTCGTGGCAGGCGTGCCACCCGCTCCCATTTCATTATATCTTGTGGTAGGCGTACCACCACTCCCGTTTCATTATATCTTGTGGTAGGCGTACCACCCGCTCCCATTTTATTAAATCTCGTGGTAGGCGTACCACCCGCTCCCAATTCATTAAATCTTGTGGTAGGCGTACCACCCGCTCCCATTTCATTAAGTCTTATGGTAGGCGTACCACCCGCTCTCATTTCATTAAATCTTGTGGTAGGCGTACCACCCGCTCCCATTTCATTAAATCTTGTGGTAGGCGTACCACCCGCTCCCATTTTATTAAATCTTGTGGTAGGCATACCACCCGCTCCCATTTACAAGCCAACATAAAATCACAAGGAATCCAGGCAAGGGAACAAAAGCAATATAATAACTTCCCGGCAAGGGAACAACAATATCAAGACAAACATATAATATTTACAATTATAACGAGAGCCCCGACAAGGGATCAAAAGGTCTACACTATCCCGGCAAGGGATTCGACAACATAAATAAATACGTCTCGACAAGGGAGAAACAACTATAACCAAACTTGTTCCAACATTTAACTGCCTCGGCTATAATCAAACTTGGTACAACCTCTAACTACCTCAACTATAACCAAACTTGCTACAACACCTAACTACCTCAGCTATACCCAAACTTGTTACAACACCTAACTACCTCAGCTATAACCATAATCCTTAACTAATACAAAGAATCATCAACCTAAGTATCCGTAATATCAATTAAGAACACAATGCAAGGGAACCACAACTCAACAATAGCCCGGCAAGGGGGCAACATAATGATCTCTTCTCTTTCTCACTTTTACTTCACAATTCACTTCACAACTCGAGCCACTGCTCTAGAGGTTCAATTATCACTTATAATTTCACAATTCGTTATACAACTGGAGCCAACACTCCTCAACGTTCATAGGCCACAATTCTTTTCACAACTATGCACAACAATTAGAAATTTTCACCAAGGCATGAATAATACAACGAACTCATAAAAATCACAGTATAAGACCCACGGTCATGTTCGACACCAACGTATAGATACTCGTCACCATGCCTATACATCGTACTCAACATGAAAACAAATAGCAAATAGGACACACTCCTAATCCCTCAAGCTAAGGTTAGACCAAACACTTACCTCAAACTTCCACGGCCAACTCAATCCTCAAACGCCGTCTTTCCTTTCGAATTCGGCTCCAAATCAATTGTATCTAGACATAATCGACTTAATAACATCAATAAACCCCAAACAATCCAATTCCAATGCTTAATTATAACTTTCCAATCATTCTTTCCAAAAACCCAAAAATCGACCCCGGGACCGCTTGGTCAAAACACGAGGTTCGAACCAAAATCCGATCCCCCATTCACCCTCGAGCCCAAATAAATAATTAGTTTTGAAATCCGACCCAAGACGAGGTCAAATTCCCAAATAATAATAAAAAAACTCTAACTCTACCCAAATCCCCAATTTCTACCTTTAATCCCATGTTTTAGGCCTAGAAATCTAGTGGGTGTTGATAAAAATGGAAGAAAACAAGTTAAAGATTACTTACCCAAGAGATTATAGTGAGGAAATGCTTCAAAAATCGCCTAGGAGCTTTGGAGAAGAAGAGGTTTCTGAAAATTTATGAAAATCCCGTAAGTGTTATGTTATTGAGACTTAAAAATAACTGGGCGAAATTACCCTTCGCGTTTGCGATAGGCTCATCGCGTTCGCGATGAGTCAGGCCTGAAGACCTTCGCGTTCGCGACATTGGGCTCGCGTTCGCGGAGCTTTAACCCCTCGAGCCCTCGCGTTCGCGGGCCAGTGGCCGCGTTCTCGTAGAATAAATGAGAACTCCCTCCCCAGGCCCATTGCCTTACGCGTTCGCGAGTACCTGGACGCGTTCGCGAAGGGTACTCCCCCCCTCAGCCTCGCGTTCGCGTCTCAGGCTTCGCGTTCGCGAAGAAAAAAACTGGCACTTTGGGATTTTTGCCTTACGCGTTCGCGAGTGGGACCACGCGAACGCGAAGAACAAATTCCCCGTGCACTGAACAGCAAAATCTTCAACATTTCTTAAGTTCAAAAACCTTTCGAAACACATCCGAAACACACCCGAGCCCTCGGGGCTCCTAACCAAACATACACACTAACTCAATGACATCATACGAACTTATCCGTGCGATCAAATCGCCAAAATATCCTCAATAACAATGAATTAAACCTCAAAATCAAAGAATTTTTCTAAAACTTCATAAAACATCAACTTTTGAAATTTAGGTCTGAATCACGTCAAATGACATCCGTTTCTCACCAAATTCTATAGAAACGTCTTAAATCATATATAAGACCTGTACCGGGCGCCGGAACCAAAATACGCGCCCGATACCATCATGTTCTAATCAAATTGCATTTCAAAATACTTTAAACAATTTCAGAAAATAATTTTCTTTAAAAATTCATTTCTCGGGCTTGGGACCTCGGAATTCGATTCCGGACATACGCCCAAGTCCCGTATTTTCTTACGGACCCTCCGGGACAGTCAATTCATGGGTCCGGGTCCGTTTACCCAATACGTTGACCGAAGTCAAATTAATTCATTTATTAGCCAAATTTTATCATTTTTTCACAGATTTTCATATTTAAGCTTTTCGGCTACGCGCCCGGACTGCGCACGCAAATCGAGGTGACTCTAAATGAGGTTTTCAAGGCCTCGGAAACACAGAATTTAATTTAAAAGCAAGTGATGACCTTTTGGGTCATCACATTCTCCACCTCTAAATCAACTGTTCGTCCTCGAATGGACAGAAGAAGGAAGTACCTGAGTCGGGGAAAAAATGGGGATAACGGCTCCGCATATCGGACTCGGACTCCCAGGTCGAGGCCTCAGGAGGCTGAGCTCTCCACTGAACACAAACAGAAGGAAAACTCTTCGACCTCAATTGACGAACCTGCCGGTTGTCGATGCCCCCTTTTTCCTTCTTAAAGGCGAAATCGGGTTTACGATATTTGAGAGGACAACTCTTTTCCCTTTTGGGATTTGGGTTTTGTTTTGGAATTTGAAGAGTCGCCACCTAATGATTATGTGCATTAGGACACAAAAAAAGGTTTTTTGAGTTTGAAAACCAGAGTTTGGGTAAGGGCTAGAAATTATCTCGAGGGGAAGGTGTTAGGCACCCCTCAAGATCCACTAGTGTGGTTCCCGACCATGCTACAATTGTGACTTTAAAGCAAGTAAGCATACAAGACAAATTTCACATAAGGACCTCGAGTAGATATGTATAATGGTTACTAAGCATGCTGAAATTTTGAATAGGTGATTTCCTAGTTATTTGAAAGAATGTCTAAGTGCAAAAAAAAGGGTCCAAATAATGAATGTAAACAATTAGATACAGAAGTGGTGAACAGAAAATTTTATTTAGAAGAAGAGGACAGTGCAAAAATTAAAGGGAAAATTTTAATGACGGAAACAAAATGCAGAATTTTAAAGAACTAAAAATTGTTAATCTAAAATAATTACATAAAGGAAAGGGGGTCCTAGGTTTGTAAAATACATGGATCATCCACACAACACCGGTAGTCAATCGTACACATGGTGTTATCGCGTGATCATCATTTCCATGTCTACCCTTCCCACCCCGTTGAGGTATTGAAGCGTGGAATGGTATCGTTACTTATTGCATGCTATTACCCGTCCCGATCCTATCAGTTCCGGAGGCATTGGAACTGCTAGTCCTAAAGGGAAGGGAATTGGGGCTTTTCAGAAGTTCAAGAAAGGATAAAAAATCTAGGCGACAATCAAAACATATAGTCAAATAGGGGGAGACAAACAACAATTAGGGCTCAGACAGGCCTCCTCACTTAAATGCAAATACATAGCATGACTTCAGATACTGGTTAGGTCTTTAATAAAATTAAGGCGTAGGATAGGCTGATTCATCACATATTTCTCAGATGAGGAGTCGGAATTAGTCTTGACTAGATGTAGTTATCAGAACTGATACAGTTAATCAATTACCTACTGGCTTGCCTAGGTGAGATCTGTGATCAGGATATCTAACAATGCAGAAGGCGTACTGATTTTAAGGAGGATTATTGATTTTAGAAACAAACAAAAGTTCTGCATATGTTAAAACGACTTTACCACTGATTCTAGACTTACTAGCGAGATGGACGATTCAGATTCAGTTGGTTTGCTCCTGTAGACATGATCTCTAAGTGTCATTAGTTTTAAAACAGTTATATAAATGCAAGAGTCCTATAGACATGATGTCTAGAATGAGTTGGTTATTATTAAGCCTAAGATTGTTTGCCTAATGGTGTGTATATGCAGAAAAACATAAGGCATGATTTTATATGCAGAACCTATTGGCATGATCTCTAAAATGCGGAAATGCAGAAGTGCAGAAGCATAGAAAAACTAATAGGCATGTTTTCTAAATACAGAAGTGAAGAAATTGTGAATGACCTATAGGCAGGTTTTCTACATGCAGAAATGCAGAAATTATAGAAGATCCTATAGGCATGCTTTCTACCCTTTACATGCATTCATTCCCCCATCTCTTTTCACTATCCATCCCCAATAGTTATTACAAAGTTATTACAGACCGAATGGATCAAAAAGAAAGTAAAAAAAAAATAATTACAGCAGCGGTTACAGCTACATCTAATCAGCCTAATTCAGACTCAAAGTCCAACAATATGAGATAAACCAACTTCTAGGATCAGATTTCCAAAAGAATTTCTCATATTTGGAGTGTGTCAAAGTTCCCAAGAGTCTCAAAGGGACTCCGGGCAGTGCTTACACCCAAAAAACATTTCAGAATCAAGAGCATAACACAGTGTGGAGATGCCAGCCCTCAGATGTCCAAGTTTAGAGGGAACTCAGGGTCCCAAAGCAAGGCTCATAAGAGAGGGACAAAACTTAGAATCTAAGAGTAAGTGTAAGTGCATAGGAAGAAGGGAATTAGGGAGAGACACGGCAGGCGGGTGGTCATGCCCAGCAATTGGGATGCCGGCACACCCCTGACCGGCCTGCTACCCAAACATTGAGAGTTAGGATCCATTGTGGATCAAGTCATGGCCTGGGCAGTAATTAGGATACTGTCAGGCCAAGACCTTAACTCAGCACATAGAAGGGAATAGGGATAGGGATCCATGACAGAAACAGAAGCAAAGAAAAGAGATATTGAGCACAAATTACAGCATGTAAGCAATAAAGTAAACAAGAAGCCTGAAGCTGTAAAGTAAACACATAGGGGGTGAAGGAGAATATTTAAACAAAGGACATACCAGTTTCAAAGAAAATAAGTAACCAAAAGTAGCCTTGAAAAAGCCGAATTGCAAACAGCAGTTCCAAAAGATCTCAAGTAAAGCAGGATTAGAAAAACAGTATTGCTCGAAAAGTGAGTTCCGTGTGTGAGTGGTGTATTTTCGTGTGTTTCTGATTATGAGAGAATACCCTGATGATAGAAAGAGGGAGGACTAGGTCCTTATATAGTTTTTTGAAAGCAAGTAAGGCAGGCAAAGAGTGCACAAACATAGAAACCAATCAATTAATATCAATTAAGACAACTAGACTCCTATAATTAGGGGGTCTAGGTCAAACGACTAATTGAGATGAAATAAGGAGAGAAAAAAATCAGTTTACTAAGGCTCAATTAAGGTAAGGAAACCATGTAGTTCACAAATAGTGTCAAATACATAGTTGGTAATTAAGGAAAGATAGAATAGTAGTGTTCTTTATAAAGTAAAAATAAGGTATCAGTTTGAAAATCAATCAAAAGGGTCCCGGATCCAATTGTAATCACAGAGAACCTTAAGTGATTAAGGAAAGAGTCATATAGATATGGAAATAATTCAAATGTTGGTACAGAATCACAGAAGAAATACACAAGACCAAGTATTTTAAGGAAAACATCACAAGCCTAGGATTTTTATACAAAAGGATCAAAATAAACAGCCAGTAGGGTAAAAGGGATTCAATCGAAATAAATCAGTGATGAATCATTAGCATGATTAAAGGGATTTCAAAATCAATTCTTGGTGAAATCTTTTGAAATGGAAGTTTTCCTCATATATAAAGCATACAGTTTAAGCAAAAGAAGAGTCTAACAATGAAAGTTTCAGAACCACAGGCAAGTAGGATTTGAGTTCGATTACATGCTCACCGTGAGTCTGGAAACCTAGGGTTCCAAAGTGAAACCCTAGTGCCATCTACCCAAAGAGAAACCCCCAAATTTTAGGGTTTCAAATAGAATCAGAGGTGAGAAATCATTGAGAGAGGCAAACATACGCAATAGCAAGCACATTGATTCAAAGGCATGCTTGAAAAAATCTTGGAATTCAAAACAGATCTCAGAAGTTTAAACAAAGCAGGTAAGAGCAATGCATAGCAGGAATACCAACAAAACTCAGTAAAGTGAAACAAAATCAAAGAGCACGAACACATAGCAAAGAGTAAAGGACAAACAACCTAGTTAGCATGTGAACAAGGAACAGCAAAAAGATCTTGCAAAAATCGAAATAAGAAAACAAAATTGAGCATAATAAGAAATAAACAAACGAGTATAAACATGCATAAGAGAGAGCAAAAGAGTCAGAAAACATTTTAAAGAAACTTTTTCTAGAAACCCTAAAAATTGGATTTGAACGGTTTTGAGAAAGAAAATTTGGGGAAAACCCTTGAAACGTCAAGCAAGGACCAAGCATGTTCTAAAAGAAATGAACGAGTATAGAACCTTAGAAGGCTTAAAAATGGCAGAGAAAACCCTAGAATGAGAAGGTCTTGAGGAAAGTCGGATCCTGAGTCGAAGAGACTCATATTGCCTTGAACATGCCGGAAAATGGCCGTAGAGGCCATAGATCTTGCAGATCTGAGACAGATCTAAAGGAAACCGTGGAAGTCAGGCCTCCAAACTTCGAGTAACTCAAGCTGAGGGTGAGGGAGAGGGAGCACAGGCCATCCATGGCCAGGGGTGCCATGGATTCCGGTGGAGGTGAGACGGAGATCGGTGGAATAGGGTTAGGGTTTCGGAGGGTTAGAGAGGTTTTTTGGGAGATGAAGGGAGTTTAGAGGCGGCGTCTTTGTGCAAATGAATTAGGGTTAGAGGGGTTAGGGGATTAAAAAAGGAAAGAACGAGTTACAGCCGTTGATCAAACGATCAACGGCCAGGATTTAAAGAGAACCGGACGGGTTTAAGAAATAGGGCTAAGGGGTCGGGTCAAAATCAAAATTGGGTCGTTTAATATTGGGGTGGAATTGGGGTCAATTGAGGCTACAATTGCAATTGGAAATGGCTATGTATTAAGTAACCAATTTCTCCCCTTTTAATTTTTATAAAATAATTAAACTGATTTTAAAACAAATTAAAAACATTTAACTAATTAATAATATATAATCATTAATCTAAAAATACTGGGAATGATTTTGTAATTGTAAAATGCTATTAATTATAAAATAGGCTATAATTGCAATTATATGCAATTTAGCTTTAAAAATGCCAATTAAATTTATATAACAATATGCAAAAAAATCACCTTAATTATACTTTGGTGTAAATATGAGAATATAAATAAATTATTCCCAAAATGATAATCCTGGGAGCAATTATTGAATTTATACTGCTAGAAATAGACAATAAATTGATTTTAAAAATCTTAAAAAATTAGGAAAAAATATCAAAACTCTTAGGCATGCTTATATATGCATACACATGCTATTTTAAAAGTATTTTTGAGTATGAAAATACATAGGGAAAATTAGGTATCAACAGCTGCCCCTCTTTACCCGAGAAGGATGAAAGAGTTGTCGGGTAAAGATATGATGGCAATTTTTGACCGAAAGAAACGATTTGGAAAGTTTTGACCGAGCTCCAGTTCCTGAGCTGCCTACATATCCCTGGTCTTACAGGAATCAGGCCATATGTAGTTCAGGGTCCATTGGCGGAATATGCCGATGGAGGTTTTTGAAAAGAACGGACGCGATGTTTAGATTGGGAAAGATGGTCAGAGTCTAGTAGGCTGCGGGAACTAGAGCGGGATCGCTCCTGCTGAGACGACCGTTGATAGCCGGTGTACCTGCGAGTGAGCAATGCAAACATATATTGTGCGCAAATTTAAAACGTGATGCAAGTTCCCATTGGACCATGAAATGCTCGTCTTCGGACGGCTAGGATGACGTACTCAGACCATGACGTCCTGGGCCATGAAGCGTATAATAAAGTATTCGCAGGCTATGAAATGATCTTCTCGGGCTATGAGGATGATGCCTCCGAACCATGATGCCTTTGAATAATGATATGCAAAAGCTAAAGAAGGGGGTCCTCAGGCCATGGCATGGCGTTCTCGGGCTATGAAAATGGTGCCTCTGAACAATGACGCCTTTGGACAATTTGGCGATCTTTCAGCCCATGCAAGACTTAAATGAAGCGGCGATATTTCAGTCGTGCAAAAATGTAAATACAAATGGCGATCTTTCAGCCGATACAGGATGAAGTGGCGATATTTCATCTGATGCAGAATTAAATAAAGGTGGCGTTGTTTCAGCCGATGTAGAGTGTAAATATAAATGGCGATATTTCAGCCGATGCAAGATCTAATAAAGTTGGCAATTTTTCAGCCATGCAAGATTTAAATAACGGTTTGGCGATCTTTCAGCCATGCGGATGGAGGTAGAGCTTAACCTCGGAAGACAGAATGCTAGCCTTATGCAATGCAGAAGAATGCAGATGGAGACAATGCTGTCTCGGAAGGCAGAAAGGTAGCCTTATGCAGTGCAAAAATTTAGATGGAGACAATGCTTAGTCCGGGAGGCAAAAAGGTAGCCTTATGCAGTGTAAAAATGCAGATGGAGACAGACCTTAGTCTCGGAAGGCAGAATGGTAGCCTTATGCAATGCAAAAAAAATACAGATGGAGGCAGAGCTTAGTATCGGAAGGCAGAAAGGTAGCCTTATGCAGTGCAAAAATGCAGATGGAGACAGAGCTTAGTCTCGGAAGGCAGAAAGGTAGGCTTATGCAATGCAGAGGTAAAAGGTGAATAGTAACAAAAGCTCTTAGCTGATAGATGATAGCTGATAGCTGATTGCGTCGTTGTGGCTGCTGGGGATGTCATGTGCGGATAGCGCTTGTAAGTAAGTGATAATTCTGAGAGTTGTATTCCTGCAAAAGTATGAGTATGTAATCGTATATGATGATTTTATGTCTTGGGTTGCCTGCATTCAAAGAAAAATCGTGAGTTTTGTAAAGGGGGAAGATTAGTTCGTCCTCCCGTGGACTTCGCTTGTCCTATTCGGCTCTTGCTTTCATTGGGGGTAGCATCGCTAAACAAAGCAATTCTGATAGTAGCTATGCATGATTTAGTAAAGAATATGATGTAAATACACAATTTTAAAATGATTTTCTTTTAGATGAACTGACGACTGCGACGCGGTTCAAGACATTGCAACCTCCCTTTTTGGAATTTTGAGGGTCCTCCTCAAAATTTTGCCCCAGTTTACTGGTCTGGTGCTTTCGACGGCTGCGCGCGATGAACGGCTGAAAATCAACTTCGGAATTTTGAGGGTCCTCCTCAAAATTCTGCCCCAGTTTCCAATATCGGGGAAAATAAAGATTTTATTGAATTGTGACCGAACCCATAAAGATGCCTATGTATCCCCTCTTAAACGGGAATTAGGTCAGACGTAGTTCAAATTACATCATAAAGAAAATCATAAGTGCTACACATAGTATCGCTTGACTGCATCTGAATTGATCGGCTTTGGCCAAACTTCCCCGTCCATTTCTGCAAGTATGAGGGCTCCTCCTGTTAGAACCCGGTGAACCATTTATGGACTCTGCCAGTTGGGAGAGAATTTTCCTTTGGCTTCATCCTGGTGCAGAAAGATTTTAATACCAGCTGTCCTGGTGTGAACTGTCTAGGCTTGACTCTTTTGTTGAAGGCTCTGGAAATACTGTTCTGATACAATTGACCATGGCAAACTGTATTCATTCTCTTCCCATCTATTAGATCTAGTTGCTCGTAGCGGCTTTTTACCCATTCTGCGTCATCAAGTTCTGCTTCTTGTATAATCCTCAAGGAGGGAATCTCTACTTCGGCGGGAATGACTGCCTCTGTACCATAAACCATCATGTAAGGAGTTGCCCCGGTTGATGTGCGAACAGTGGTGCGGTATCCCAATAAGGCGAATGATAACTTCTCATGCCACTGCTTATGCTTTTCTATCATCTTCCTTAGTATCTTCTTGATGTTCTTGTTGGCCGCTTCTACGGCTCCATTCATCTGAGGTCTGTAGGCTGTAGAGTTCTTGTGTTTGATCTTGAAGATTTCGCACATGGCTTTCATCAAATCATTGTTGAGGTTGGAACCGTTGTCAGTAATGATCGACTCTGGGATGCCGAATCGACAAACGATGCGGTTGCGGGAAAATTATGCCACGACCTTCTTGGTTACTGCTTTATATGATGTTGCTTCAACCCATTTGGTGAAATAGTCAATGGCCACTAGACTGAACCTATGCCCGTTTGATGCGGTAGGCTCAACAGGTCCGATGACATCCATTCCCCAAGCGGCGAACAGCCATGGCGAGTTGTTGCATTAAGCTCATTTGGAGGCACTTTTATCATGTCTGCATGTATCTGACAGCGATGGCATTTTCGGACATGTCCTGCTCGGAGTATTTTCTTTGCTAAGACAAAACCATTCATATGTGGACCGCAGGTCCCTGCATGAACTTCTTCTAATAACCTGGATGCTTCCTTTGCGTCAACACACCTTAGCAATCCCAAATCAGGAGTCCGCCGGTACAGGATTCCTCCGCTGTGGAAGAAATTGTTGGATAATCTTCGCTGAGTGCGCTTCTGAATAGCATTTGCAAGCTCTGGATATTTTTCTTCGACAAGGAATTCCTTGATGTCGTGAAACCAGGGCTTTCCATCCGCTTCTTCCTCGACATGAGCACAATAAGCTAGCTGATCATGAATCTTTATTGGAATAGGGTCTATGAAGTTCTTATCTGGATGTTGAATCATGGATGATAGAGAGGCCAATGCATCGGCAAACTTATTCTAGATCCTGGGAACATGTCGGAACAATGTCTTTACGAACCTTTTCCTCAACTCTTGTACATGATGCAAATACGGGAGTATCTTGGAGTTCTTGACCGCCCATTCTTCTCGAACCTGATGTATAAGCAAATCCGAATCTCCAATCACTAGCAACTCTTGGACGTTCATGTCAATAGCCATCTTGAGCCCTAAGATGCAGGCTTCGTACTCGACCATATTGTTGGTGCACGGGAACCTGAGCTTGGCGGATACCGGATAATGCTGGCCGGTTTCTGATACTAGGACTGCTCCTATTCCAACTCCCTTGAAATTTGCTGCTCCGTCGAAAAACATCCTCCAACCGTCATAGGATTCTACAATGACCTCTCCTACGAAGGATACCTCCTCATCAGGAAAATACGTCTTCAGAGGCTTGTATTCTCCGTCCACGGGATTTTCGGCAAGATGATATGCCAGTGCCTGTCCTTTGATTGCCTTCTGAGTCACGTAAACGATGTCAAATTCACTCAACAGGATTTGCCACTTGGCTAGTTTGCCAGTGGGCATGGGCTTCTGAAAGATATATTTCAGCGGATCCATTCTTGATATGAGGTAAGTGGTATAGGCACAGAAATAATGCCTCAACTTTTGAGCTGCCCAAGTCAGAGCACAACAGGTGCATTCTAATAGAGAGTAACGGGCCTCGTATGGAGTGAACTTCTTGCTGAGGTAATAGATGGCTTGCTCCTTTCTCCCTGTTCCGTCGTGTTGCCCCAGAACACAACCGAATGCTCCATCCAATACTGCAAGGTAGAGCAACAGCGGTCTGCCCGGTTCGGGCGGAACCAAAACTGGCGGCGTTGATAGGTATTCCTTGATTCTATCGAGGGCTTTCTGACAATCATCGGTCCATTTAGTAGTGGCATCTTTCTTCAACATCTTAAAGATGGGCTCACAAATGACAGTGGATTGAGCTATGAACCGGCTGATGTAGTTGAGTCTCCCCAAGAAACTCATGACCTCTTTCTTATTCTTTGGCGGCGGCAATTCTTGAATGGACTTAACCTTTGATGGATCCAGCTCTATTCCTCGGCGACTTACGATGAACCCAAGCAACTTTCCAGCAGGAACCCC
>NW_017670458.1:350471-363162 GCF_001879085.1 Nicotiana attenuata
CCCCTTTTTCTTCTTAAAGGCGAAATCGGGTTTACGACATTTGGGAGGACAACTCTTTTCCCTTTTGGGATTTGGGTTTTGTTTTGGAATTTGAAGAGTCACCACCTAATGATTAAGTGCATTAGGACACAAAAAAGGGTTTTTGAGTTTGAAAACCAGAGTTCGGGTAAGGGCTAGAAATTATCTCGAGGGGAAGGTGTTAGGCACCCCCCAAGATCCACTAGTGTGGTTCCCGGTCATGTTACAATTGTAACTTCACTTAACAAGTAATCAAATAAGGGTTCAAATAGAGGGAGTTTTCACATAATATTGCAAGTAAAAATGGAAATTTGAGGAGAGATAAAGAGGGCAGAAATTTCAAGAAAAGATTTAAACAATAAATGAAAAAAAACAAATAAAGGGAAAGGGGGGTCCTAGGTTTATAATCAATATGGATCACCCCACACAACACCCGGTAACCGTTTATACACGTGGTGTTATCGCGTGGTCATCATATCCATATTCTACCCTTCCCACCCCATAAAGGTTATTAAACGCGTGAGTTGGTCACGAATACTTATTGCGTGCTATTACCCGTCCCGTCCTATAAGTCCTGGAGGGTATTTAGGACCACTATTCCTACGTGGGTGGGGGCCTAGGCTGAACCCTTAAGTTTAAAGGCAAAAATGCTAAGCGACATACATAACAAATAGGACTGCACATAAGGGGAACATACAAAGGCTATAGAGGCTCACAGATCCCTCCACAAGTGAGCTCATAATTAGCACGTCTCAAACACATTTAAGGTCTCAAGGACAAGAGTTTTAAAAGCCGGAATGTTGAAATAAAACAGTGAGTTTTAGTGAAAGCAGAAGCTTAATTAAGACTAAGTGATTTGAAAAAATGCTCGGTTTTCAGAAATACGACGTGGGACAGTAGTAGGATTTAGAAGTGTGAGCACGTGATTTTTTCCACGCTTAAATTACTCCTATAAATTCCTTAGAATTAGGATTTTTCTTTATTATTTGAATTAATTGCATGATTTTGTGCCTTGTTTGCATTTTTTGTGTGCATTTTAGGTGCCATAATTCATTAAAAAGCACAAAAACAGTGCTTTTGCATTTAGAATTCGATTTTATATTCTTAGTTTTACTAGTTAATTAATATTACTAAAATAAGAGAAAAATAACAAAAAATAAATCTTTTACATTTTTTTGTTCTTTTAATTTCTCTTTTTGTTTAGTTTCCTTTCAAATTAGGATTTAGTTTATTTTTTAAAAATTAATTAGTCTAAGTTTGGGAGTCAAATTAGGCTTTGTTAGTCTTAATTTTGCAAAGAAATAAATAAATAAACAAATAAAAGAACAAAGAAAAGAAAAGAAGAAAAAATAAACAAAATCAAGGGCCAGGTTTTTTGGGCCACTTTTCGTACCAGCCCCCAGCCCAAGACCCCTTCCTAAACCTGTCCAAAATGGCCCAAACCCACGCCCTTTGCCCGGTCCAGTCCCCCCCAAAACAAAACGACGCCGTTTTGGCGTCCGTTAATCTGGACCCTCCGTTCCCCCGTCATCTAACGGCCCTCATTAACCCAAAGGGTTTAATAAAACTGTCCGAAAAATTGCATTAACCCTAAAACATATATCACCTTCCTCGTACAACCTTTAACGCCATCGTCTCCGCCGCCCTCCGCCCTAACGCCGCCGCCGAAAATCGCCTCACGGCGGCGGCCAATGTCCAAATCGTCCCAAATTTTCACCATGTCATCTACTTCATCTCCCTGTCCCATATCCGTCATTGTTTTCCTTCGAATCCCAACCAAATGCTCCGAATCTGCAAAACCCTAACTTCCATCTCCGCCGCACACGGCGACGCCGGCTCCAAACAACTCCAAAATAAGCATCCCCTAACCTTCCTCATTCCTAATACCCAACTAGATTCCTTTGAACACCATTAAAACGGCTCGAAATTTTAATCATAGAGTCGGCAGAACCCTAGAAATTCATTTTGCTCGATTTCTTAAGTCTAATATGGGATTCGAGTCACGAAGCAATGTTTTCGTTTGTTCTTTGAGAAGAACAAATGCTTAACATTGTTCCGAGGCTCGAATCGAGTTTCCAGTCCCGTTCGACCTTACATAGGTGAGTTTTCTCCTATTGCTTTAGTTAGTTTGAATATAATTTTCCTTTATTTCTGTTAATTTGTTCATCTTTTCCTTATGCTCTTTTTATTCTTTCTTTTTTCTTTTTTTGGCAGTAATTGGTACTGATGGTTTTGCCGTTTAAATTTTTATTTTTTGGTTCCTCCTCTGTTCTTACTAATGGTAGTTTAAAATTCATGAATTAGTGTTGTTGATTAATCGTTACCTGTTGAATTCATGTTTGTTTGACATATTGATGAATTAGTACTGTAGTTTGCTTATTGATGTTAGTTAATTTGGCTAATCATAGGTTTGTTGAGTGTTATTATATGATATTTTACTGGGTTCCTAATTGTTTAACAGTTTACTGCTTTATTAGTTCAATGATACAAATTAATTAGAGTTAAATTTTAGTTTAGTTAATTTGGTTATAGCTGAAAGTTTTTTAGTGTTAATTAGAATTTTTAGATGTTCTTATTAGGTTGTTTGGATATAGCTGAATTAGGATTGTTTGCTTTAACTATAGTTAAATTTTAGCTAGGACAAAAGGGGGACTGGGGGGTTATAGTTCATACTAGGGTTAGTAATTTTAGGGGCAATCAAGGGTAGTTTAGGCATCTAAAATGGGCTGGTTTGATAAGACATGGTAATTTTAGAATTCAAGTAAGAGTAGTATAGCCATTCCAGAGGTAGGAAAACAAAGCTAGAACACCCTAGAACCTTCTAGAAGGGGTCTTAGTGTAAGTTTCAGCATTTTAAAAGCAGTAACTTGAGAAACGAGTCAAAACTTTAGGATTAATATGCAATTTCTGAAAATAAAAAGGCGGAAAAATGAGTAAAACCTTCCAGAACATTCTGCCCTCTTTCTTGCCTATAAAAGGCAGGCCTAGTGCCTTGATTAAAAAAGAAAAGAAGTTGAGAAGCTCTGAAAAATTCCCCCCCTCCCCCCACAAGTATTCATCAGCTCAAATTTTGAATTTCAAATTCAAAACTTCTTCTAGATCTTAATTTCTTTCAAAAAAAAAACCAAAAACAAACAAAATATACAATAGAAAAATCCAAAAAAAAGTCCTGTTGCATTGCATTTTAGGTTATTTGAGTTATAGACATTAATTCTTGTCTCCTAGATTGACTTTTAAGTACTGAAGTTTCAGAGATTCCTGGATTTCAATTTGAGTCAGTTTTTGGGTGTATTTGAGCTATTTGGTGTGATTTTGAAGTGAAACTGGTCGGTCAAGTCTGTTTTGGGTGATTCCGCTGGTTGATTATTCATCCATTGTTCATCCTTGGGTCATATTGGTGTTATTTTGGGTTTCAATTGATTCTGCTGCTGTGTTGCTGCTGGTTTACGTCTGCTGCTTTGCTATTTGCTACTGATTCTCCTTCTTCTTTCATATTTGCCATAATTCTAGGTATTAACTCCTATCCTGTTGTATTGGTGCTGATTCGAAGTGCATATGCAATAAAACTGCTCCTTCATTTGCTCCTGAAGATTGTGCCTGTTTGGACTGTGATGATAGACTTACTCGTTAGTGTAGGTTTAAATTCTGATGATATGTACCTAAATTTGAATTGTGTGATTGGGACTGTTGAGACTATTAATTTGGTATTCATTCAGTGGTATTGTAGGTTAGTTTAGTATCATGTTCAATTAGATTTTGTTTTGTTACTGAGATTGGAATTGTTCTGGACGGCTTTAGCCTGTTATAGACTGTTTTGAATTTCAGAAGGTATCTAGTGATAATAGGTTCAGTTTGTTTAAGAATGATTGTTTAAGTTCCATTTGTTCAATAAGTTCAGTAGGTTCAATGGTAAATTGTTCAATAGACTGTTAATTCAGGTCAAAGAACTAAAATCAGAAATTTCCGGTAATATTTGTTTTGCGTTAAAATCAGAATTCAGTCCAGTAGTGAAAAGATTGGCCCATTATTTGTTGAATTGGTATCTTTTAATTATAATTTGAGTTTTTGTGAGTGAGACTCACGCTAAGGCCCAAAATTGTTATAAGTCCAAAAATCCTTTAAACTATATTAGGAATATGGGGATTAATTTGCAAATATAAATTTAGGTTCTCGAGTTAAGTAGTGGGTTCAAATTAGGAGGGTTTCCCCTTTTGTTTGAATTCGGACTTGAACTCGAGGCCCGAATTTATGTGTAAATTAATTAGTTCCTTTTAGAGACAAAAATAAATAGAAAATCTTAGTTTGCTTTAGGATGGCCCTTAAATAATAAAATTGAGATGAGCCTCGCCAAACAAAAATGCATGAATTGCGGGGCCCTCATTAAATGCTTAATTAAAAAATACTTAGAAATTGGGGTGTGATGTTTAGCGATTTCACGGCCCTCCGCAAAGTTAATAATACGTTAGTTGCTTTAGGCGCATTTTTTAATGATCTTACCTTCTTAAGTACGGGTGTGCATTTCATGCAACCCAAATCCAAATCCAAAAACGTTGAATACGAATGTGTCGAGGATCCGGGTGCATTTCATGTGACGTGATCCGAAAACACGTTTTTAAACGACGTTCACTTTCTAAATTTTTTTTAAACTAAAAGCGGTTTAAATAATTTCTAAAAANNTACCCCCCGAATGTTTCCATAGATGAACATGGAATAGAGAGAAGAAACAAAAACTCTATAACGCAAATTCTAGATCTGAAATTTTTCAAAAACAAAAGTGTTCCGAATTTCAAATGAGCTGATTTCGCTCCTTGTTTGCGTTGTTGCCCAGTAGCTGAGTTCCAAGGTTATGACTGCTTTGCAGCC
The DNA here is from genome assembly GCF_001879085.1 of Nicotiana attenuata. NCBI lineage: Eukaryota > Viridiplantae > Streptophyta > Magnoliopsida > Solanales > Solanaceae > Nicotiana > Nicotiana attenuata. The sequence goes on from NW_017670458.1 coordinate 355,353, forward strand.
TCTATTTTGGGCATTCAAGTTTCTTAGCATTCCGGGTGTGACTATCCGTCAAAAAAAAGGTGCTGTAATTTACCCCTTATTTGATGAATATATGGGCTTCATTTGTTCTGAATGTTGGTAGTATTGGCCATCTTATATTGAATAGCCTGTGTGTTGTTGGTGTTTCAATTTTAACTGCTTGGTCGGTTCTTTCGATTTGGCTACCCTTGGAACCCGTAATTTAGGATTAAGTTTTAATACTCGGTTTATATCAATCATTGACTGGATAATGCAGAAGCAAAATTTCGGGGGTACGAAGGCTATTGTTCGAATTGTTTGTCATCCCTTAATAGCATTGGCGTACATTTTGTTCTGACAACATTTATGTTGTGTGCTTCTTTCATGAATTGTATCCAACTGGTTGTCAAGGGTTGAATGTACTAGTTTCAAGTTTATTTATTTTGGTGACTTTGTTTTAAAATCAGTGGCTATAGGACAATACATCAAATATACTATGTAGCTAATGAAACAGTTTTCTTTATACTCAAATTTTGATGCTGTTGGATACACTGCAAATGAAGTGTCGAATTGGAATATAAGGAATGATCTAGTATTTGGAGCATACGGCTCATTTATGTGAAATTTTTAATTCAAGTTCCATGAAGTTGGCTTTCACGCTTGGACCTCTGATTCATTATGGGATTTGATGATTTTGAAATTGAATCATAAATTTGGGGCTTTCGAGTTAGGTAGCGGGTTCAAATTAAGAGGTTTCCCCTTTTGTTTGAATCCGGACTTGAACTTGAGGCCAGAATTTTATAACATTAATTAACTAGGGCTCTTTAGAGACAAATTCAATAGAAAATTATAGTTTGCTCTAGGATGACCTTTAAATAATAAAATGAGGTGAGCCCCGCCAAACAAAATGCATAAATTGCGGGGTCCTCTTCAAATGTTCCTATTAAAATATTTAGAATTCGGGACGTGCCGTTTAGCGAATTTCACGGCCTCCTGCAAAGATAATAACACGTTAGTCGCTTTAGGCGCGCTTTTAATAATTTTACCTTCCTAAGTACGGGTGTGCATTTCATGCAACCCAAATCCAAATCCAAAAACGTTGAATACGAATGTGTCGAGGATCCGGGTGCATTTCATGTGACGTGATCCGAAAACACGTTTTTAAATGACGTTCACTTTCTAAATTTTTTTAACTAAAAGAGGTTAAATAATTTTAAAATTGCACTATAGGTTTGAACATGTATAAAAATGAGATTTTAGCCACTTATAATAATTTAAGCGACCGTGCTAGAACCACGGGATCCGGGGGTGCCTAACACCTTCCCTCGCGTCAACAGAATTCCTTATTCAGAATTTCTGGTTCGCAGACTCCAATTGGGAAGTCGAAATTTTCCTCGATTTGGGATTTAAATAAAATCGGTGACTTGGGACACCCAAAAGCCAATCCTTTCCCAAGTGGTGACTCTAAACTATAAATAAATAATCCCATTTTGAATAATGTCACTTTAATTGGAAAAACTCCCTTATACATTTATCCTTCGGGGTAGGTGTGTAAAAAGGAGGTGTGACAGCTCTGGCGACTCTGCTGGGGAAACGAACCCAGAATTTCGATTCAGAGTTCAAGAATTCGAGCTTAGTATAATTATTATATTTGGCTTTATCTGATTTTTCTACATGTTCCATGCTATATGTGCTAAATGTTTTACCGCTTTAATATTTGTTGAAATTGTATATATAAACTGTCGCGAATCTCTTCCTCTCTCTGAGTCTTCTACATCATGGAGAAGGGTGCACTTCGTATAACTTCTCTTCTGTTTAGAGTCTTTCCCAATTTAGAACGAGGTTTGGATAAGTTGCTAAGCCGGCGGAGCTTCTGTATCCCCGGTACGCTGCCTCCCCCTCGGCTCGAGTTGTCCGCTCGGGTAAGCCAGGTCTAGACCAATAAACCTAGGGTTTAAACCTAGAAGAACAAAAACTCATGCCGGATCCCTAGTAGGACGTTTGTTTGCATCATGTGCATTTGGCTTAGGGGACTCAACACAGGGGTTGAGTCCGTCTAGGACAGGTGACCTGAAATGAATTGACCATCCTGATGCATCTTACGTGCTACTTGCGCATTTATTTGCTCGGTTTTGCATGTTGACCGGTTTGTATATAATGAGAGAAAATTGAGAAAAATAGCAGTGTTAAGACCCAATGAGGATAACCTTTTGTTGTGAAAAACCAATGCCAAAATAGTACTGAAATGCTGCCGGATTTTTGAAAAGTGAAAAGAAAAAGAGAAAAAAAAAATTGAAAAATAGGAAGAAAATTGTTGTTCAAAATAGTTTTGATTTTGGCAAATCTGACCGAACTACACGGGTTTAATTCTCACCGGATGTGAGATACGTAGGCAAACCTCATCGGTTCCGGCCCACAATTTTCAAAAAAAAAAAAATCCAAAAATATTTTCCTTTAATTCTTTAGAAAGTATTTCTTTTAGACCCCAATTTTCAAAAAATCCAAAAATATTTTCTTTTAGTTCCTGCATTAAAAATCTTTCTTTAGAAAATTTAAAAAAAAGAGAAAATAGTGTTTAAACTCAAAAAAAATGGTTCCCTTCTTTCTAATGTTTTTCATGAAATAAAAAAAAATCAATAAAAATCAAAATCCAAAAATACAGGTTTCCTTCATTTTGAAGTATTTTTCCAAAAATCCAAAAAAAAATCAGAAACAAAAATCCAAAAATACTCTTTTCTTCTTTAGAAGTCTTTTTTTGTAAATGTAAATAAAAATTTTGAAAAAATTGAAGTCCAAAAATATTTTTGCTTTTCTTTAGAAGTACTTTTGTAAATAAATAAAAGCTCAGAAATTCGAAACATTTTTCTTAAAGAAGTCCCTCTTTCGAAAATTAAGAGGTTACATCCAAAATCCAAAAATATTTTCTTTTTTCCTTAGAGAAAGAGAAAATAAATGAAAAACTCAAACAAAAAATATTTTCTTTTTACTTTTAAAATTCCCAAAGTCCAAATCAAACAAAAGGAATTTTCAGAAGTCTTTTGTAAGGCCCCGAAAAATTTCGTTAAGTAACCTAGGATCTCGTGGTACCATGTAGGCTTATTATAATATTTTTATGTGCTATTAACATGGTGTACATCAATTGGATTTGGTAAATATGTGTATAAGTCTTATGATAAGTAATTTGGGGTCCAAGGAAAGGCCTAAGTCTAAGAAAAATTGGAAAAGTTCATAATAGGCTAAAATTCCAAATGAGCTTGCACTAGTCCCTACTTTGAACGAGCATATCTAAATATGTATAAGGTTTTGTGTGATGAATAACCTATCAAATGAAAGTTCTTCGAGTTTAGTTTCCAACGCTTCCAACCGTTTGTCATTTGGACATTCCTACGCAAAGTTATGATCAAATTACCAAAGGCTGGAAAATGCTATCCTGTGTCAAATCTGCAACCGCATTCCTGTCGCATTGTTGACTCTGCGGTCGCATTTCTGTCGCAGACTGGGCCTAGACCAGTTTTAGGCGCCGATTTTGCGGTGCATTATGCGGCCAGCATTCGCGTTCTGCGGTCCATTCTGCTATAGCAGAATTGACATCGGAGGGTTAATTTTCTAATTTTATAACCCGACCCCATTTCAATATATAGCCTTTGGGGCTTCATTTGGGGTGATTTTCTACTGATTTTAGAGAGAGGTGAGAGCATTTTAGAGAGAGAAGGAGGAACCCAACATTTAAATCATCCAAACCTTGCATCAATCTTCAAGAATCAAAGAACCCAATCACAAGTTCTTCATCTAAGAGGTAAGATTCTATACCCTAGGTTTTAATTTCGAGTTTGGAGTATAAGATGGGGTATTGAGGTATGATTATTGGGTGTAATGCTATTATGTATACATGCATGTACAACTTAGGTTTATGGGAATATCGTTTAACATAAATAAGTAAAGATTGGGTTAGGGATTGAAGAAAATCTTGAAAAGGGGATTTGAAATCAAGATACTCAACTAGTATTTGATAAAATGCTCAAATGAGCTAGAATTATGAATATCTTCCTAATTTGTGTTCAATTTTGCTATGTCCCAAAATAGATTGAAGTTGCTAGAATTTCCGGAATATCGTAGTAATTAAAGGAAAGCTCAAGAAAGGTATGTATGGCTAACTTTAACTCTTGTAGAATCCCCCTTGTTGTGACGAGCATACGGTATGTGTACCTTGTATGAGAATATGTGAATTGATTGCCTTAGTTGATTTCCATACCACCAAGTTATATGTGATTGTGAGAAGTGATTTGATGTGCCTATCTTGTTATGTGCAAAGTTTGTAAAAGCTTGAGGATGTCGACATGGAAGTATGTGTTTACTTATGTGAACTATTTGTGAATTCTTGTGATTTATGTACCTTGAACGTTGTTGGTTAAGTCTTACGATATGATGGTGCAAGTAAATGGAAACAAACCAAATGTGGGTGTGTGATTGTGAAAGTGTTATGTGGTAAGAACTGAGAAACAAATGATGGAAGGAAATCGTAAATGATGCACTTGGAACAACTGTGGTAATAACATATTTGGCTTGTTGTGGGTAATTATTATGGTGACTTAAATTGCATATGAGTTGTTGAATATGATGAAGTGGTATTGATGGCTACGGAAATTCTTGTGAATTGTTGTGGTTGTTCTTTGAGAATTGTTGTTGTTGTTCTTGTGAATTGTTGTTGTTGTGTGTTGTTTGTGAATTGTGATTGTTCGGTGGGATCGGGTTGCGCGCCGCAACACGAAGTAATAAGGTGTGGGTTGTGGTGATAAGGTGAATGTGATTTGTCCGGTGGGATCGGGTTGCGCGCCGCAACATGAAGTAATAAGGTGTGGATTGTGGTGATAAGGGTGGCCGAGGTAATAAGGGTGGCCGAGGTAATAAGGGTGGAAAAAGTGATCGAAATCACTATTGAAATCATTGATGTGACGGAAAAATGTTGAAAGGGGAAAAGGAGAGATTGTGAAACTTGTTTGGCTTTGGTTGTTTCTTTCACGTGCATTTGATTGTTGGTTCTATTACTGTTTGTTACTTGTATATTGATTGATTCTACTTGGGGTAAAGTTTGTATTGTTTGATTCTACTTGGGGTAAAGTTTGTATTGTTTGATTCTATTTGGGGTAAAGTTTGTATTGTTTGATTCTACTTGGGGTAAAGTTTGTATTGTTTGATTTTACTTGGGGTAAAGTTTTTTCACACATACCAGTACAATTCAAATGTACTGACGTCCCTTTTGCCGGGGGCGCTACATTCGTGTTGTGATTGTAGGTGGATCTATAGCAGGTACTCCAGTCCACCGTCAGTACCACTCCTTCCCTTCCCGTCAGCTGAATTGGTGAGCCCCTTTCCTCTCGGGGCCCTGCGTGGCTCATGCCGCCTTTCTTCCGGAGTCTATTTTGGTATTTGTGTAAGGTATAGCCGGAGCCTTGTTGCCGGCATTTCCATATTATTCTTCGGTTGTATTTAGAGGCTCCGTAGACAGCTTGTGGGTAGTGTCGGGTATTGGAATTTAAAATAAAAATATTGATGTTTGGCAATGATGTATAAAACTTGTAATACCTTTAAAATGGTGAATGAAGTTGCTAACGAAAATGAAATGGAAATCGTTAATGATATGTTTATAGAATTTGATTAATGGAGTCCATCTCCTATTTATTCATGAATTAGTTTGGGTAGAATGAGACCTAACATCTTTCTTTCAAAAATAAAATCAAAATCAAAAATCCAAAACAACATTCCTTTCTTCTTTTAAAGCATTTTTTTTAGAAAATTCCAAAAGAAAAAAAAATCAAAAAAAAAATCAAAAATATTTTTTCTTTTGCCTTAAAGCTTCATGGTCTATGTTTTATAAAAAGAAAAAAAAAGAGTTAGTTTACTCCATTCCCAATCTGCCCGAACTACGCTGGTTTGATTCTCACCGGATGTGAGATACGTAGGCAACCCTCATCGGGTCCAACCACCCTTTTGCAAAAAGAGCCAAAAAATGTCAAACTTTTAATTTTTGTCATAAATAAGTCGGGTGATGCCATTCTTGTCTAAAATAATCCGAATGTCCCTAAAAGGACGCCGGAAGGCCGTTTTTGCCAGAACAGCCACCCTGAGTCATTTTTAAATGGTTTGCGGGCACAGCCTTAAAATCTCCCTCCCGGAAGTGCTGAAAGGCCGTATCTGCAAAACCGAGTCTTTGTTTTTCTTAAATAAAATTTCAAAAAATAGCCACTTTTCCTTTTAAGTCAAAATAAGTCATTAAATCACTTTAAAATAAATGTGCAGGATGAGTCAAAATTCAAAAAATATTTTTTTTTCGTGTTTAGAAAAAGAGAAATAAATGAAAATTCAAACAAAGATATTTCTTTTTACTTCTAAAATTCCCAAAGTTCCAATAAAAAGAAAAGAAATGTTTAGAAATATTTCTTTCAAAAATTCAAAAGAAAAATCAAAATCAAAAATCAAAATCAAAATATTTCCCTTCTAAAGCATTTCTTTCAAAAATTCAAAAGAAAGTTAGCTTCTTTACCTTATTTGCAAGAACTACGCTTGGTCTGATTCATGCGGGGTCATGATATGTAGGCAATCTCCATAGGATTCGACCGTAACCCTAAGAAAAAGAAAAGAAAAAAAGAAATACGAGGGAAGGAAATAAAGGAAAAACAAGAGAGGAAAAGAAACACAAAAGAAGAGAATAAGAAATCGAGAGAAAACCCATGGCAAAAGAAAAGGGAAAAGCAGAAAATAAAAACAGAGGGAAAAGAAATATGAGAGAAAAATAGAAAGAGAAATAAACGAAAGAAAAACAAAGAGTAGAAATCAAAAGAAGAGAAAATAGGAAAAGAAAAGCCGGGATAGCGCATGCAACCAGTGCAAACATGTAGACATCCGTTTAACTGTATAGGTGCATCACACCCCAATGTGCGATTACCTATCTGTTACTTGTCTCAAACTAACCGTGTGTTGCTGTCAATTCCAGCCTAGCTTTTAGAAACGGTGGTTGGTTGTGGTAAGCTGGCATCGCATCAATACTTTACCAGATCAAAAGGAAGTGTGGAAATGTCTACAGAAATGACTTTGCCCGCAGTTCCCATCTCTGAGGACAGCCCCATCTCGGGGATCCCGGCATCTGAGTCCGTCACAGCGGAAGAGAACCGGATACTACGTCTCCGACTCACGGAGATGTGGGAGGCCTGGACCAATGGGAGGGAACCTCCAAGCGCCATCCCTGGATTTCCTGAACTATTCCCTAGATCTGGGGGTACCTCCAATATCCCCATCAGCCACCCTTATACTCCGTTGGGACAACCTACCATGACCGCTCACTTCGTCGGAACACCTTTTGAGGTCCGCCCCCAGGTGTTCCCAGCAGGAGCAGCTCCTAACATCTTCACTGCTCCACCATGCTCTGCTACAACACAACCTTCACTGCCAAGGCCCGCCTTTGATCCCTCAGCTTTCACCTTCCAAAACCCTGTCTTTCCAGTGGATCCTCCTCAATATCCCACATATAATTACTCTCAGCCACCACCATTTGAGCTTACGCCAGGACAAGATCAGACTCCCAAAGCTCCTGAACAAGATGAGATGGTGAAAAGAATGAGAAGCCTTGAACAGAGTTTGAAGAATATGCAAGGTTTGAGTGGGCAAAAGAGTGTTTCTTATACAGATCTGTGCATGTTCCCTCACGTGCACCTGCCCATGGGATTTAAAACGCCAAAGTTTGAAAAGTATGATGGGCATGGCGATCCCATCGCTCACTGAAGAGTATGCATCGATCGGGGAGCGTGTAAGAGAACTG
>NW_017670458.1:364356-374250 GCF_001879085.1 Nicotiana attenuata
GGATCTCCAGGCCAAAAAACCGAGAAGCCTTTTCTTTTCAAATCCCGGCCAAAAAACCGAGGAGCTTTTTCTTTCCAAATCCCGGCCAAAAAACCGAGGATCTCCCGGCCAAAAAATCGAGGAGCCTTTTCTTTCCAAATCCAGGCCAAAAAACCGAGGATCTCCCTGCCAAAAAACCGAGGAACTTTTTCTTTCCAAATCCCGACCAAAAATCGAGGATCTCCCGGCCAAAAAACCGAGGAGCCTTTTCTTTCCAAATCCCAGCCAAAAAACCGAGGATCTCCCGACCAAAAAACCAAGGAGCTTTTTCTTTCCAAATCCCGGCCAAAAACCGAGGATCTCCCTACACAATCCTGATTTATCGCTTAGATATGTGTCACAACTAACTCACGAAATTTTCCTAGTGAAAACTGGGGCAGAAAAATTTCGTTCGTTTGTTTGTTTTGGTGTCTTAAGCAGGTCTAACACCGAGGCACAGGGGTGCGAGACGACCGATGGAATGAGTCTTAATCCAGAATAAAGAAAAGAAGAAAAGAACAAAAAGAAATAAATTCAAAATGTTGAAGCAAACAAAGGTGCGGATTGCTCAAAATTTGATTAAAGTCATAAGCTCCGCCGATCCCGCTTTGACCCAATGCTGAAGAAAGAACCAGCACATGCAGCTAACGAGCATCAAGATTCAGATCGGAGTCAACAACAAAAACCAGCTAAGACTCAAGATCAAGCTTCAAGAGATTTATCGATAGGAATCTTGTAATTCGTAGTTAATAGGTTTAGCTAGCTTAGTTTTTTTTTATTTATTTTCCATTTTGGTGTAATAAGGAGCTCAGCAAGCAGTAACAGCAGTGAAATCACGGCTTCCCGGTAGTCCCAGCTACCAAAACTTCCAGAACTACACTGGCCTGATTCCTTTATAGCCAAGGATATGTAGGCAAACTCTGAAGCAAGGTTCGGTCAAACTCTTTCAAAAAATGCTTCTCATGGAGTTTCAAACGGGCAAAAATCCCTCATATTGCTCACCTTATCTTTGCCCGAAAATTCTTCATATTTCCGAGCAAAGAGGGGCAGCTGTAAGCACGTGATTTTGGCCCATATGAAATACTCCTATAAAATCCAAGAAAATAGACTTTTTCCAATTATTTGCCATTTTATAGGATTTTGTAGGATTTTATTTAATCGTTTGCATTTTGTGCATGTTTAAGTTTTATTTGAATCATGAAAAATACCAAAATATCATGCATGACATTTAGGCCTTACTTTTACATTTTTAGGATTAATCGATAGTTACTTGTTTTATAAAATTAAAAATCACAAAAAATGCTTATTTTTATACCTTTTCTTTTATTGATTTTTCTCTTTTAATTTAGGATTAAGTAGCTTTTATAATTTTATAATTAGTATAATCTTATATTTTTAGGATTTTTAATTCTAGGACTTTTAATAAAAAAAAGATAGATAAAAAGAAAATTGGGAATAAAAAAAGAAGAATTGGAAGAACCTTCTCCCACATGAGACTTTCCCCCCAAAAATATTTCCCCAAAAAATACTCCCCCACATAAGACCTTCCCCCCAAAAATATTCCCCATATAAGACCTTCCCCCCAAAAATACTCCCCCACACAAGACCCCCTCCACATTAGAAAACACCACAGACCACTCCTCCTTCCTCTTCTGATCTCGCTAACACACACACTCACACACACCTACACATATCTGGAAAGGGGAGGACCCGAAAAAGGTACGAGCAGCTAAAAAAGGGAGGATCACTCTCCTTCTTTGATGATCGAAAAATCCCAGAAGCAACACAAAAGAAGAGGACCAAGTCTCACGAACGGATCTGGGCACTCTCACGCGGTCACTCTCAAATTCCTCACCCCCGAATGTTTCCATAGATGAACATGGAATAGAGAGAAGCAGCAAAAACTCTATAACGCAAATTCCAGATCTAAAATTTTTTCAAAAACAAAAGTGTTCCGAATTTCAAATGAGCTGATTTCGCTCCTTGTTTGCGCTGTTGCCCAGTAGCTGAGTTCCAAGGTTATGACTGCTTTGCAGCCTCTGTTTTGGGCATTCAAGTTTCTTAGCATTCCGGGTGTGACTATCCGTCAAAAAAAAGGTGCTGTAATTTACCCATTATTTGATGAATATATGGGCTTCATTTGTTCTGAATGTTGGTAGTATTGGCCATCTTATATTGAATAGCCTGTGTGTTGTTGGTGTTTCAATTTTAACTGCTTGGTCGGTTCTTTCGATTTGGCTACCCTTGGAACCCGTAATTTAGGATTAAGTTTTAATACTCGGTTTATATCAATCATTGACTGGATAATGCAGAAGCAAAATTTCGGGGGTACGAAGGCTATTGTTCGAATTGTTTGTCATCCCTTAATAGCATTGGCGTACATTTTGTTCTGACAACATTTATGTTGTGTGCTTCTTTCATGAATTGTATCCAACTGGTTGTCAAGGGTTGAATGTACTAGTTTCAAGTTTATTTATTTTGGTGACTTTGTTTTAAAATCAGTGGCTATAGGACAATACATCAAATATACTATGTAGCTAATGAAACAGTTTTCTTTATACTCAAATTTTGATGCTGTTGGATACACTGCAAATGAAGTGTCGAATTGGAATATAAGGACTGATCTAGTATTTGGAGCATACGTTTCATTTATGTGAAATTTTTAATTCAAGTTCCATGAAGTTGGCTTTCACGCTGGGACCTCTGATTCATTATGGGATTTGATGATTTTGAAATTGAATCATAAATTTGGGGCTTTCGAGTTAGGTAGCGGGTTCAAATTAAGAGGTTTCCCCTTTTGTTTGAATCCGGACTTGAACTTGAGGCCAGAATTTTATAACATTAATTAACTAGGGCTCTTTAGAGACAAATTCAATAGAAAATTATAGTTTGCTCTAGGATGGCCTTTAAATAATAAAATGAGGTGAGCCCCGCCAAACAAAATGCATAAATTGCGGGGCCCTCTTCAAATGTTCCTATTAAAATATTTAGAATTCGGGACGTGCCGTTTAGCGAATTTCACGGCCTCCCATAAAGATAATAACACGTTAGTCGCTTTAGGCGCGCTTTTAATAATTTTACCTTCCAATATACGGGTGTGCATTTCATGCAACCCAAATCCAAATCCCAAAACGTTGAATAAGAATGTGTCGAGGATCAGGGTCCATTTCATGTGACGTGATCCAAAAACACATTTTTAAACGACGTTCACTTTCTAAATTTTTTTAACTAAAAGCGGTTAAATAATTCTAAAATTGCACTATAGGTTTGAACATGTATAAAAATCAGATTTTAGCCATTTATGATGATTTAAGCGACCGTGCTAGAACCACGGGATCCAGGGGTGCCTAACACCTTCCCTCGGGTCAACAGAATTCCTTATTCAGAATTTCTGGTTCGCAGACTCCAATTGGGAAGTCGAAATTTTCCTCGATCTGGGATTCAAGTTAAATCGGTGACTTGGGACACCAAAAGCCAATCCTATTCCAAGTGGCGACTCTAAACAAATAAATAATCCCATTTTGAATAATGTCACTTTAATTGGAAAAACTCCCTTATACATTTATCCTTCGGGGTAGATGTGTAAAAAAGGAGGTGTGACACCAACCATATAGCGCAGATCGTAGGAACAACAGATCAGGACGTAATCCTATTCAAAATGATCGAAAGAATGATCGAGGTCAAAATTCCCGAGGGTTTATGAGTAAGAGTGGCTTCGATAAACATGTCGAGCCTAAGGAAGCGCCATAGTTATCAGAGTACGACTTCAGCGCCGATGCTTCAGGTATTGTGTCAGCCATTGGACGAATCAAAGATACTAGGTGGCCCCGACCCCTACAGACCGATCCAGCTCAAAGGAATCCAAATCAAACGTGCAAGTACCATGGAACCCATGGTCACAAAACCGAAGACTGTAGACAGTTAAGGGAGGAGGTAGCTCGTTTATTCGACGAGGGTCACCTTCAAGAGTTCTTAAGTGATCGAGCAAAAAATCACTTTATAGATAGGGATGCAAATAGGAAGAATGATCAGGAGGAGCCACATCACGTAATTCATATGATCGTCGGTGGGGTCGATATCCCTCAGGGTCCTACATTTAAACGCACCAAAGTCACAATCACAAGGGAGAAGCGTACCCGGGATGTTACACCCCACGTTTTTGTACGTGAAAGTATGCCATAAGTAAATCGATATAAGAATGAGATGTTATATCCGGCATTTTCGGACGTTAAAGTTTCGTCGTAAGTTAATCGACGCAAGATCGGTATGAGATTATTTTTAGGTTATAAGCAATTATGCTATTTCAAAACAAGTGATAAGTAAATTCGTGAAGGTGAGAGGGTAAGCGAATCGAAGAAAATGAGTTTCGTCGAAGTTTGACATTTTGGGATAAAATACGGTCCGAGCTATAATACCCGGTATTTATGGACTAGTGCCATATAAGGTACCACATGACCATGATAGTAAGGTATATAAGGTGTGTTAAAAGTAAGTATATTTTAAGTAATTTGAGATAATTCTTAATTATGTGGGTAATTGGTTGATTATTGATTAATGGGCGACTAATTAATTAAGGAATTAATGATTAATAAATTAAGATTTGGATAAATCCTAAAGAGGCCACAACGTGGCAGCCCACCTTTCCCAATTTAGTGACTCTTAAGTCACATTTCAAGGTGGCAAAATTTGTGAGTTTAATGGCTTAGTCATCCCTAAAGTGGGGCCCACTCACAAGGTTAAAAATCAATCTCCTTAACTCATTAAAGGGATGAATGAGCTTCAACAAGATAAGTTATACAATATTTGATCAAATTCAAAAGAGAGATATATCTATTTTCAAGAGCTACGTGACTTACTTCAAGAATTTCATACGAAGTTATACTGCGTAATAGCAACGAGATTTGCAATTCAAAGGGAGCACGGTGTTGTCTTTCTCAAGAATATCACACGGATTTTTTTCCTACTTCGATACGCCATTACATGTTGTCGCAATTGACGTGCGTTGGAAGGATTGTCAAGAGAATCGACTCAGGTATGTTAAGGCTATCCTCTTTCCTTTTGGCATGATCCATACGGTACAAATGAGACGATCAAATGCACAACTTCCATAAATGACTCTATTAATAAAAATAGTAGAGGTTCCTATGTTCTTGATTTCCCATATATCTTATTATCCTATCGTTTGTTCATGGGTCTCAGATAATATGTAAGTTGATAAAGTTTACTTCATGACATTAATCAAATGCATAATGATCTTATGTTCCGAGTGATTTTATTAACGTACTTCTCATGCATTGCATTCATTTATACATGTACATTGACCCATGACTAGATGGCGTTATATACGCATATATATATATATATATATATATATATATATATATATATATATATATATATATATATTATATGTATATGGGATATAGGAAAAGGTTACGACATTATATACGCACCACCACCTGATCAGCTGGTATACATTGATGATTTGCCCATAGTGGTCGAGATGATATGATGGGATGCCCTCAGAGGCTTGATGATGTTATGAACGCATATACCTATGCATGGTATGACCATTTATACGCATACGCATTACATTATAAATATTAATGGTTCACAGAGTTATTCGGTCTTACATGTCGAGTCTTTTACTTCATGTTTCTCTCATGTCTATTATTTACTGATATTCGTTCCTTACATACTCGATACATTATTTTGTACTGACATCCTTTTGTTGGAGACGCTGCGTTTCATGACCGCAGGTCCCGATAGACAGGTCGAGAGTCCTCCAAGTAGGCTACAGCTCAGCGGAAGGTGTTGGTGCACTCCATTTGCTCCGGAGTTGCTTATTTGGTCAGTATGATTAGTACATGTATTGATTTGTATGGCGGGGCCTATCCCGACCTATACGATATTATGTACTCTTAGAGGCTTGTAGACAGATGTTATGTATACGGATACTTTTATGGCCTGGTCGGCCTATGTTTTGAGTTTACAAATGATGTCATATGTATAAGTTTCTATATCAGGTTGGGTCGTGTTATGTCAAGTGTTCCCTCATGTTTTATTCTTGTTGCCTCATGACACCCCTTCTGTCCCCCTTACCCATGATGATGTAATAAGAAAGATATGTTACGTTGGTACTCGATTGAGTAAGGTACCGGGTGCCCATCGCGGCCCATCAGTTTGGGTCGTGACACGGGACTACTTACCAGAAGATACCTTATCCTTCAACAATGAGGATGCGGAAGGGATCGAACAACCTCAGAATGATGCACTGGTAATATCTATCCTTATGAATAAAATTCAAGTTAAACGTGTGTTGGTTGATCCAGGTAGCTCGGGGAACATTATTCGATCGAGGGTCGTGGAGCAACTCAGCCTTCAGGATCAGATCGTGCCTACAGCTCGAGTGCTCAACAATTTCAACATGGCAAGTGAAACCACCAAAGGGGAAATCATGTTGCCAGTGAACGTGGCCGGAACTACCAGAAAATGAAGTTCCACGTGATCGAAGGAGATATGAGGTACAATACGCTGCTCGGAAGACCTTGGATCCATAATATGAGGGCAGTACCTTCAACGCTTCATCAAGTCTTGAAATTCCCAACATCGGAAGGAGTCAAAACGGTGTACGACGAACAACCAGCAGCCAAAGAGATGTTTACAATCGATGAGGTGATACCAGTGTCGACTCTCACATCAACAAAGGGACCAGAATCAAAGGAAAAGCAGAAGGTCAAATAGCAACCACAGTCGCCGGCTTCAACCAGATCAGAATAACAGGAAATGATCGAGGACGATGATTGCATGATACCTCGAACCTTCGTAATCCTTGATGACTCCGATGCCACAAAGTTAACGGTCGAAGAGTTGGAACAAGTCATAATGATCGAGCACCTGCCCGATCGAAAGGTATACCTGGGCACGGGGTTAACTCCGAGCTTAGGGAAAAACTCGTTAAATTCCTTATTAAAAATATGGATTATTTTGCTTGGTCCCACCTTGACATGACAGGGATCCCACCGGAGATCATCACTCATTGATTGAGTTTGGACCCGAAGTTCAGACTGGTAAAGCAAAAGAGAAGTGATAAGTGCATTTTACCAGATGTTAACCACATAATTTATCTCATAAAAACATATAAATTATCATGTTTCCTCTATATTTTTAACTTTATTTTGCAGGAATAATTATTGAAGAATTGTTGTGCACAATGTGAAAAAAGAAAAAACAAATGTTCAAGAAAAATACAATAAAGAAGTGTAAGATCGAGCTATGATTCATTACTACCGTGACAATGCACCAAGTCTCGATTTGCCATGATGAAATCGGTGAAATCTAAACTTAGAATGACAGAATTCTTCTCTGCAAATCCAAAATCTAGATTTGCCATGGAAATCTAGCACCAAATCGAGAATTCGAATTCTCATATCTGCAAATGCAAAATCTAGATTTGCCATGGAAATCTAGCACCAAATCGAGAAGTCATCATGAATTTTTCTTATATAAGAAGTTGTTGCCCGATCAGAAGAAGGATGGCACTGGAGAGAAAGCTTAGAGCTAGAAGTCTGAATCCAAATTCTTAATAAGCCTCTCTATTTTATTTCTTTCACTAGTATCGAATTATCTTTTCTTTTAAATCACAATAGTGATTTAGTTGTTGTTTCTAAATAAATTTCAGTGTACGAAATTACTAGTTCCTGCTTTTAATTAAATAGCGAAAATTATTCTTCTTGAATATTTCTTTCTATTTTCTTATTTAATGGACAAGAATATTTCCATTGTTAGTACTAATTCCAGTATGGAGTAACTTTTCTTGTGTTGGGAGAAATACAGATCTTAATATTTCTATATAATAGTAGATATTATTCATCAAATTCACATGCTTGAACTAGAATTTATTTAACTTTTATCTGCTTTTGCAGTTAGACGTTATTTAATTTATTAACATCTATCTATCTTGTACTACATATTAACTACTTATTAATTCTGTAATCGAGAGAGGCGGAAAAAATAATATAGTTAAGTGTAGTATTGATAAATGTTAATATTTATTCAGTAACATCTATCTCTTTTATGTTATAATTAATTTTACACTTATTTGTAATCAAGAGAGGCGAATAGTGTAATAATCAGTTATAACAAGTAGGGTAACCGAAAGGGACTTACTAACAAGAGCGTGTTTTAGTTCAATCATATATTTCTGGTTCTTTAATATTACTAGTTTGAAGAATAGTTTGTATAACCGAGAGGAGTGCAATTAATTATTCAACTTAAGTAATAATATATATTTGTAATCGTGACAGGAATTTATACATTTTTAAGAAATAGAAATTGAAGAATACTAATTCTACTATATAGAAATATTAAGTGAAGTCAAGATCCCAACACCTTTTTATTATATTTGTGAAAAATAAAATATTTTCTATTGCTCTATTCATGCAAATTTAGTTAGTTAATTTGCAACTCAACTCTTTCTAATTTTTTCAAATAGTAATTAAAATAAAAAACGTCTGTAGAATAGATAAACCAATCTTTGTGGGTTCGACATCTTTCTATACTATTATTTGACAGAGTACGAGTTATAATTTTATATACGCTAGAGACTCGTCAAATTTTTGGCACAGTTGCCGGGGATTGGCTAAAGTCTACTACAGATTAATTGTTTTACTACTAATTTGAGATATTTTTTTGTCTAATATTATTTTAACTTTTCTGCAGAAATTTTAGAAAGTGTATGACCCGTTCCTCTTCTAGAGAACTGGTCAAATACAATCCTGAAATTGAAAAATCCTTATGGTTTTTGCAAAAAGAACAACCTCACGATCTCAAATTTTTACATCAGAGGAAATGGAGAACGAAGAACTCAATAACCAACTCCCACCACATCAAGTGGAAGAAAAGTTCGATGAGGTGGCACCGCAACGTGATAGAATACTCCGTGATTATGCAAGGCCATATCATTTTGAAGGAGAATCAAGTGTGAGGAGACCACCAATTGCAGCAAACAACTTTGAAATCCGCACAGGCTTGATTCAAACCATTCAACAGTCATGTCAGTTTAATGGTGATGCGAGTGAAGATCCTCATACCCATTTAATTGATTTTCTTGAATTAGTTAAAACTTGCAGGTATAATGGAGTCACAACAGATGCTATCAGGTTGCGGCTTTTTCCTTTTTCATTAAAAGGTGAAGCCAAAACATGGTTGCGAAGTCTGCCAAGAGGTTCCATTACAACATGGGACCAAATGACCCAAAAATTTATTAATAAATATTTTTCACCTGCAAAAACATTTAAAATGAAGCAAGAAATCAATAATTTTATGCAGACCTGAATCTGTATACCAGGCATGGGAAAGATTAGCAGCAATGTTAAGAAAATGCCCACATCATGGTATCCAAGACCCTGACATTTTATATATTTTCTATCACGGTCTTAAACCCTCTGCTAGAAATGTAATTGATGCAGCATCAGGAGGATCAATAATGGGAAAAACTACTGCAGAAGCAATGCGATTGCTTAATGAAATTTCGGAAAACGATGTTCAATGGCCCTCAGACAGAATGATTATCAAGAAAACAGCAGGAGTAAATCAAGTTGAAGCTTTGAATTCATTGACACAACAAATTGTAAACTTGACACAAAAAGTGGAGGCTTTTCAGGTAGGTGCTCACTCATCATCCCAACTTGAGAATTGTGATGTTTGTCAAGGTAATCATCCGAATCATGAATGTCAAGCTTCAACACAAAATGAGGAACAGGTAAATGTGATTGGTTATAGAAATAATTACTCATTTGGTAGTTCCATGGTACAAAAACATCCAGGATTTCAATGGAGTAATCCTAATGGTGCTGAAAATCCTCAAAGATTTTT
>NW_017670458.1:375070-377364 GCF_001879085.1 Nicotiana attenuata
CTCAAAAAGATTATGCTACAACTGAGAAGGAACTACTAGCAGTAGTATTTGCGTTTGACAAATTTTGTTCCTATTTGTTAGGAACAAAGGTTACAATTTATACTGATCATGCAGCTTTAAAGTACCTTTTAGCAAAGAAAGATGCTAGACCCAGATTGCTAAGATGGATACTCCTTTTACAAGAATTCAATCTTAAAAGGCAGAATGGCCTAAATGGCACCTATACTTGTGCCACTTTGTGGTGCCGGTCCCCAAACTTAACAATTTGCCAATTGAACACTTACACTCCTTCAAACCGTATATAATAAACGCATATGACCATTGACCAAGCTTATATGGCATTGAATCAGCTGAGTTGGACAAAATGTGTGAAATACACGCGTATAAAGCGAGTGTAAACAGTAAATTTGATTTAACACTGATCTGAGATTTAATCAAATTTTAAATCAAATTCCTTAGTGCAAATCATTGCTGTAATTCCCACAACTAACATCCAACAGGACCAACATATCAGTTTGATCACTAAAAATAACTTACAAGAAACCACTTAGGAAGCCCAGTTCTTGCCTCGACCCATTTGATCCTTTTTTTTATTGTTTGTTTTTCTCATAGCAATTATGAGCAGAAAATTAGAAAGAGGGAGAAGAATTTTGTATGCAAAGAAACAAAGAAAGAGGAAAAGGGAAGAAGAAGAGGAGATGTGGCAGAAGATAAAGAAAAGAGGGGAAGGTGAGAGAAAGGCTAAGGTATGGAATGGTACAGCCCCTTTTCTCTGTAATATTAGGTCAAAATTCGATTTTATTTCTCTCTGTATATATATAACACATATTTGGATAATCAATCCTTAAATTTCACTCCTCGAATTCCCCAAACCCCAATATCTAATTTTTGTTCCCTAAGTAATTGTAATCAAAATTCTATTTTGTTTCTCTCTTTGTAATCAATTTCTAGATTGGGGCATACACAGGTGAGAGAAGGTACAGGGTAATTGGAGACGAGAAAGAACTCACCAGCGAGAACTCCCGGTGGTCGGAGGAAACGGGAAAAGCATGATGATTTTTATGTTTGAATTTTATTTTATTTTTGATTTTAATTATGTTTAATCCACCATGTGACATGGCATCTACAAATTACTTATTTTCGTGACGTGGCAGCCAACGTGGGTAGGAGATTGTATTACACGCAACGGACTAGCCCTCCTGTCATAAGCGTTTATTATATACGGTTTGAAGGAGTGTAAGGGTTCAATTGGCAAATTGTTAAGTTTGGGGACCGGCATGACAAAGTGACACAAGTATAGGTGCCATTTAGGCCNCAAAGGAGACTAAATCCAGCAATGCAGGAAGTCATCAAGAAAGAAGTGGTGAAACTTCTAGCAGCAGGTATCATTTATCCAATATTTGACAGTCCTTAGGTAAGTCCTGTACAGGTAGTACCAAGTAAAGAGGTAGGACAGTATTAAAAAATGAAAATAATGAACTCATACTTACTAGACAGGATGGAGAGTCTGTATTGATTACAGATGACTTAATGATTCCACAAGGAAAGATCATTTTCCTTTGCCCTTTATTGATCAAATGCTTGAAAGAGTTGCAGGCCATGGTTTTTACTGTTTTCTTGACGGATATTCTGGGCATAATCAGATACCAATTGCTCCAGAAGATCAAGAGAAAACCACATTCACATGCCCCCATGGTACGTATGCTTACCGAAGAATGCCATCTGGACTATGCAATGCTCCTGCTACATTTCAGCGTTGCATGTCGGCAATTTTCTCAGATATGACTGAAAAGTTTCTTGAAATATTTATGGATGATTTCACACTTTTTGGTAAGACATTTGAAGATTGTCTCTATTATTTAACTTTGGTGCTTAAAAGATGTGAAGAGACAAATTTAGTTCTTAATTGGGAAAAATGTCATTTCATGGTAACAGAGGGAATTGTTTTAGGACATAAAATTTCTGCTAAAGGGATAGAAGTTGATAAGGCTAAAATTGATCTTATAGCAGGATTACCCCCTCCTACCACTGTTAAAGGCATTAAAAGTTTCTTAGGGCATGCAGGTTTTTATAGAAGGTTTATAAAAGATTTTTCAAAATTTCAAAACCTATGACTAACCTACTGATGAAAGATGTGAAGTTTGAATTTTCAGATGATTGCAGAAAGGCTTTTGAGATTCTCAAGGAACATTTGACTAATGCTCCAATTGTTGTTTCTCCTGATTGGAGCGAACCATTTTAAATAATGTGTGATGCAAGTGATATAGCGTAGGTGACGACGTATTAGGTCGGAA
>NW_017670458.1:377384-382962 GCF_001879085.1 Nicotiana attenuata
AATCAATTTCTAGGATTGGGGCATACACAGGGTGAGAGAAGGTACAGGGGTAAATTGGAGACGAGAAAGAACTCACCAGCGAGAACTCCCGGTGGTCGGAGGAAACGGGAAAAGCATGATGATTTTTATGTTTGAATTTTATTTTATTTTTGATTTTAATTATGTTTAATCCACCATGTGACATGGCATCTACAAATTATTATTTTCTGACGTGGCAGCCAACGTGGAGGAGATTGTATTACACGCACGGACAGCCTCCTGTCATAAGCGTTTATTATATACGGTTTGAAGGAGTGTAAGGGTTCAATTGGCAAATTGTTAAGTTTGGGGACCGGCATGACAAAGTGACACAAGTATAGGTGCCATTTAGGCCATTCTGCCATCTTAAAATAAAAGATCGAAAAGGTTCTAAGAATCAGGTAGCTGATCATTTGTCTCGTTTGGAAAATCCTCCTACTGAGATAGAAGATATCAAAGAGGGATTTCCCGATGAACATATATTTTCAGTTACAACTGTTATAAATCGACCACCTTGGTTTGCTGATATTGCTAACTATTTGGCTGGAGGATGAATTCCAAAAGATTTTTCTTATGAACAAAAGAAAAAACATAAAAAAGAAGCAAGACATTATTACTGGGAAGATCCTTACTTGGTTAAATTTTGTGCAGATGACATAATCGGGATATGTGTGCAGGAGACAGAAATGAACAACATCTTAAGTCACTGCCATGATGGGGCTGCAGGAGGACACTATGGAGGAAGAAAGACAACAGCTAAAGTACTTGAAGTTGGATTTTTCTGGCCTACTCTATTCAAAGATGCAAGGAATTATGTCGCCACTTGCGATAAATGCCAGAGAATCGGTAACATTTCAAAAAGGGACGAAATGCCTCTTAACTCTATTTTTGTGTGTGAAATCTTTGATGTTTGGGGAATTGATTTTATGGGTCCTTTTCCTCCTTCAAATGGCTATGAATATATTTTAGTAGCTGTTGACTATGTTTCAAAATGGGTAGAAGCAATTGCTACTAGAAAAAATGATGCTCATATTGTTTGTGCTTTTCTCAAGAAAAATATTTTTTCTAGATTTGGAACTCCACGAGTTATAATAAGTGATCAAGGAACTCATTTTATAAATAGACAATTTGCTAGTTTGTTGCTAAAATATGGAGTAACTTATAAAACAGGAACTCCATATCATGCTCAAACAAGCGGGCAAGTAGAAGTTTCCAATTGAGAATTAAAAAGAATTTTAGAAAAATTAATGGTTCTTCTCGAAAAGAGTGGTCTTTAAAATTGGATGATGCTTTATGGGCATACAGAACTACTTATACAACTCCCATAGGCACATCTCCTTATAGACTAGTTTTTGAAAAGCTTGTCATTTACCTGTGGAATTAGAACATAAAGCATATTGGGCTATAAAATGGTTGAATCTAAACTTACCAGATGCAGGTAAAAATCGTCTATTGCAGCTTGATGAGTTGGAAGAGTTCAGGCTTATAGCATAAGAAAATGCTAAATTGTACAAGGAAAAGATAAAAAGTGGCATGACAAGCTCATCCGCCATAAAGATTTTAAAGTTGGAGATCATGTTCTGTTGTACAATAGCCGATTGAGATTATTCCCAGGAAAGTTTAAGTCACGCTGGACAGGACCATATACAGTAACAGGAGTGACCCCCTATGGTGCCATTGAAGTACAACATACAGATGGGGAGACAAATTCAAAGTAAACGGTCATTGTTTGAAGCCTTATATCAGCAGATTTTTCGACAAACAGGCTTTAACAATCCTTTTTGCCTAATTTTTAAAATAAGTCGAGCGGCAACGTTAAACTCAGAACTATTTTCTTCCCTCTCTTTAATCTTTAAATTATTAGTAGCAACATATAATATTTCCTTGTTAGTAAATATATATAATAAAATTAGTTTTTTTTCTTATATAACAAAAAGTAAAAAATAATAATAATAGTAGTAATAATAATAATAATAATAATAATAATAATAATAATAATAATTGCATGTTTGTATTATATTATATATATGTGTGTATGTAGTATGTATTAATATACTTTTCCATAATAAAGAAGCATCTCATGATTGAGACAATGAAAGTTTTCTCCTACCATGAAAAAAAATATTTTATTTGCCATAATCTTGTCTTTATTATATGAGAGAAACCTTGAGAAGCCAAGAAAAAGGAAATGAGGCCAGAATCGAAAAAAATCAGGGAAGCTAATTTATCTCCTTTTACTTTTAATTTATTTGTCATGAGGACATGACATTATTTAAGCTTGGGGGTAGAGGAATATGTTTGTTATATATGTGTTTCTTTTAATTTTTTTTTCCGGTTAAATATATATAAAAAAAGAGAGTATATTTTACAACTAAAAAAATGTGTTTTTAGTAAAATTATAAAATTAAAAAAAATGAATTTTTTTTAGTTGCCTTATTCTTAAGGCAGCTTATTACATATACTTCCATGGATTTCTTGTTCAGTTCTTTGCCATGGTCGTAATATTTTGAACTAAATATTTTTTTTAGGACTTTTAGTTGTTTTAACTTGTTTTGGTAAATAAGTTGGCTAAACTTGATTTGACTTGAAAAGCATGACATTTAGAAAAGACGAATTCGATTAAGTACCATTCACGGGTTTTATGATCATTTTTCTAAACTCATACTTACTTATTGGTGATTGAAATCATAGTTTTCGTTAGCCCAAGTGTGTCACGACCCTAAACCCGGACCCGGTCGTGATGGCGCCTCTCGTGAAGACAAGGCCAGCCGACACACTTCCCACTCACTTTAAGCAATTAAAATAATAAATACTAAATCTTTAACAGAAATAAAATCCCAAAATAAAGGTTAACTCGGAATTTAGAACCAACACAGCCCGACATCGGGGTGTCACCAGTCATGAGCATCTAAAACAATACTACAAGTCTGAAAGTCTACTCCACTACTACATAAATGAATCAGAAAGGAGATAAATTAGAGGGAGAATGCACTGGGCTCGAATCACCAAGCAGCTACCTAGTAAGTCTCAGAAGATCTGTTGGAAACTATCAACCCTCAGTAGCAGGACCTGTAGCGCCCGAATCTGCACACAGGGGTGCAGGGAGTAAAATGAGTACTCCAACTCAGTGAGTAATAACAATAAATGAAGACTGAGCGATATAAAATCACGTAAGGCACAACATTAAGCTAAAGAGGCATAACACAATCAGTAAAAATAATTAAGCAGTGAAATCTCACAAACATCCTTTAAATAGTTAAACAATATACAGGAAAATAACTAAAAAGGTAAACACATAATAACTGCCCCTCGGGCACAGTAACAACAAAATCAGCCCCTCGGGCAATATCACAGAACAATACCAGCCCCTCGGGCTATATCTCATATCACAATGGGTACCCGCGCTCACTGGGGGTGTACAGACTCCGGGAAGGGCCCCTTACGACCCAAGCGCAATATCAAGCCATCTCGTGGCATCATAAATAGGCTCTCGGCCTCATATCAATCTCAAGCCACCTCGTGGCGTACAATCTCAGGCCCTCGGCCTCATTAGTATAATCAATACATCATTGCTGTGGCGTGCAGCCCAACCCAAAATATCCTCACAACACAGGCCCTCGGCATCTCATAAGCCCCTCAGGCATCAGTAAAACATGAAGCTCAGCACAAAATATCTTTAAAAATCGTTTAATGTGTTTAAAACAGAATAACATTGCTGAGTTTTGAAAATAGTGAAAATATAGCATGACTGAGCACCAGTATGAAATCAAACAGTGAGGAAAATATCATTTAAAATCCCCTAAGGGTTCAAACAGTTGGCACGAAGCCCATATATGGCATTTAGCCCAACATATAATAATATCAAATAATTAATTGTCAAATACGCAGTAAAATAGTCATTTGGGATGGACTAAGTCACAATCTCTAATGGTGCACGACCCCACGCTCGTCATCTAGCGTGTGTCTCACGTCAACATAGCCGAACGCTAGAAATCTAGCTTGCAATGCCTTTGCCCTTCGAATCGATCTTTGGATGCTCCCAATCTACCAAAATCAGAACGTAACCATTAATTTATGCTAAAGGGACGAAGCCCACTCGAAAATAATCGAAAAACATCACAAAATCCGAAATTAGCAAAACCTGACCCCCGGGTCCACGTCTCGGAATTCGATAAAATTAACAT
Organism: Nicotiana attenuata; assembly: GCF_001879085.1. Lineage (NCBI taxonomy): Eukaryota > Viridiplantae > Streptophyta > Magnoliopsida > Solanales > Solanaceae > Nicotiana > Nicotiana attenuata. The sequence goes on from NW_017670458.1 coordinate 381,587, forward strand.
CATTAGATTCCTTATCTCCCCATGAGTTCATACATACAAAAAGTTCCAAAATCCGACCACAAATGGTCTTCCAAAACCTCAATCAAAGGCCTAGGTTTCTAAGCCCTAGTTCCTCAACTTTACCTTTAATTACAGCTCTAATCCATGCATTAACACCATTAAAACGAGTTTTCATAATCCAAAACCTTACCTCAATGATGTCTCCTTGATTTCTCTCTTCAAAATCGCCCAAAGCTCCAAAATTCGTGTTAAAAAGTGAGAAAACCTTCAGAAAATCGCGAAGGAACTAATTTATATTTTTGTCCAGACATTTCTGCATCTGCAGTCCAATTACCGCTTCTGCGGTACCGCATTTGCGGTCAATGAACCGCTTCTGCGGTTCTTCACTTAACCGGCCCTTTCTGCATCTGCGATGGGCTTTTTGCACCTGCGCCTTCGTAGATGCGGCAATACAACTGCTTCTGCGGTCCCAACCAAATGCACCTCTGGCCGCTTCTGCGGCCCCTCTTTCGCATATGCGGCGCCGCACCTGCGGTTCCCAATCCGCAGGTGCGGAAATAACAGAAGCAGCATAATCTGCAGCTGTAAAAATTCCTCAAACTCCCTGTCAACCATCCGAAATCACCCCGAGGCCCCCGGGACCTCAACCAAAAGTACAAACATATCCCATAACCTTATTCAAACTTGTACCAATCTTCAAAACACCTCAAACAACATCAAAATCACCAAAACTCATCGAATTCAAGCCTAAGGTTCTAAATTCTTCCGCATTCCTCTTTTGACCAAAACCCCAACCAAACCACGTCCAAATGACATGAAATTTTGCACACACATCCCAAATGCCAAACGGGACTACTGCAACTTTCGAAACTCTATTCCGACCCCTATATCAAAATCTCACCTATCAACCGGAAACCGCCAAAATCTCAATTTCGCCAATTCAAGCCTAAACCTTCCACGGACCTCCAAAATGCACTCCGATCACGCTCCTAAGTCCCAAATCACCTAACGGAGCTAACCAAATCATAAAAATTCCGATCCGAGATCATATACCAACAAGTCAAAACTTGGTCAAACCTTTCAAATTTCAAGCTTCAAACTGAGAACTGTTCTTCCAAGTTCATTCCGATTATCCTGAAAACCAAAACCAACGATTTACATAAGTCATAATGCATAATACGGGGCTAGACGTGCCCAAGAACTGGCGAGCGAAGTGCAAAAGCTCATAACGACCGGTCGGGTCGCTACATCCTCCCCCACTTAAACATACGTTCGTCCTCGAACGTGCCCAGAGTTGTTCCAAAAGCCAATCAATCGCTGAATAACCTTACCATGCACATACCCGGGGTGAACCCACGTCACCCTATCTCATACTA